>NC_056738.1:69475517-69530517 GCF_019279795.1 Protopterus annectens
AGCTGCAGTGAAATATGGTTGTTGCAGATTCTCCAGTGTGCAAAGAGTGGCACGCAGTGCCTTGACCACAGCTTTAATAAGCAAGTGCTTCTGGGCAGAAGAAGTAATGAGTGTTGTGCTTAGAGTATAGTACATGCTTATGTAACTATAACATTTAAAATGCGAGACAGCATGAAGGAAATTCTGCGTGCTGCTTCAGTCACATTTATGTTCCAGTATGCATTTTAGGTAATGTTCACTAGACACTATGAAGGGGGTAGTGGTCCCCACACACCAGTTATAAAGGCACTGCCCAATGTGTACTGCATTTTACTGCCACTGATTTGCTCACTGGCTACCTTGCTGCTCATGCCTGCCATACTGCCTGCTGTCTGATGTTGCCTTGGACGCCATGGATATTGTTTTCCCCCTGTGCATTTGGTTATTGAAGTTGTAGAATGGCACCGCATTCTTCTTTTTGCCCACATGGAATTAGCAACAGACATATTTCTCTGCAGCTGAAAGTCTCTTCAGCCATGTTTCCCCAATCAAATATAACACAGGGAAATGTCTTTCTGCCTAGGAGCCCGAACCCCTGGAGGAGGCCTAGAAGGGACAGTAGGTCTAGAAATTGAGGGAAGGCATTAGGGTCCACTGATGGTCAGCTGTAGGAGATGTTTTTAAAAAAAAAGGGAGATTTGTAACCACTGGCAGTAAGTAACAGTAATTATATTTTTTGAAAAAATTCCAGCAGATGATGGCAAAAATATTGAATTATGTGGTAGATGAAGGAATAAGTGCTTTAATGGGGATAAGAATAAGGGAATTGTTTACTTTGTTCAGAAATCAGAGAAATGATTGTATAAAGGGGGGGAAGATGAATATATGATGGTTTATGACTTAGAAAAAGCTTACATTATGATATGATAGTGACAGTATGTGGAAAATATTGAGGGAATATGATTTGGAAGAAGGATTAGTTAGCTTATTAGAATAAATGCATGTGGTTCTAACAAAGGTATGGTTAATTGGTAGTTGGTGAAACTGTAAGCATAGAAAGTAGGGTAAAGCCATGGAGTCTCCTTAGTGGACTTTTGTGCTGGTTATGAATACTGTTACTCAAAAGTATAAAGGTTAAGGGTCGGGTTTGAGAAGCACCGTGGGAAGTTAAATAAGATGTTAAAATGGCTATTTTTATGGATTGTGTACATCTAGTTATTGGTGCCTAGGTAATGTGTGGATAAAGAAAAGTAATGTGAGGATGATACTGAGTAAAAAGTAAGGGTTTTGCAAGTAGTATGTGTGGATGGTGGGTATTTTTCTGAGATAGAAATAAGTGATGTTCTTCGTGTTTCACTGTTGCAGTCATTACATTTGGGTAATCCTGCTGGCAGGTTGCCCTCAGCCGGCCTGAATTCCAAAGTCTTGGGTCCTGCGTCGGCTGCTGTCACCCCTTCCCTGACGTCAGGTCGTCAGGGGTATAAAAGAAGCGGCCGATGCCTTTTTCTTCAGTCTTTCTTGCCGTCCGATGCCCGAAGCGGAAGCATTTTGCAAGTGCCGGTCGGCCGACTCCTGAAATTTTCGTGTTTGAGTTTCAGAATCAAAGTCTTCATTAAAGCTAAGTACCCCATTGGGGAACTTTTTTTCTTGCTCCAGACCGATGTCAGAAAAAGTTAATAATTGTATTACTTGTGGAAAGAAAATACCTCATAAGGATTTTCATTCTTACTGTATTCCTTGCCTAGGCCCTGATCACAACGTTTCTGGTTGTCAGTTTTGTGCTAGATTTAACCAACGCACTATTAAGCATCGGTATTCTTTTGCTTTTAAGTATTTTGGTAGCAGGTTTAATTATCCTAAAATGTCGTCTGATAGCAGTCCGACTACCGGAGTTTACAAAAAACGCAAAGAAAAGGATAAAGAAAAACAACCGAGGTCCAAAACCGACGACGAAGCTTCTCCTAAGCCCATCGCTGGTTCTCAGTGAGGCACTTTCGCAGTACCGGACACCCGCTACTTTAGAGTCGCAGGCCGCTACTAACTCCCATGTGGAGCCGGCCATGCTGCTGGGTACTCAAAGTATTGGAGCCTCAGATGCTAATCCCTCAGATGTGTCCGGAGCTGCTGAGCAGGTACCGGCTTCTGAGGGTGTATTCGGACCACAACATCTTTACATTAAAATGACTTCAGCTTCAAAGACTAAAGCAGCTTCTAAAGCAAAGAAACTCAAGAGCCACATGCACAGGCCTCTATGCCCAAAAAAACAGATGATCAAGATGGCCGAAGACCTGATTACCTTGATCAGGGGTTCCCATCCCCCTCCTGATAAGTGGCCTAGGCAAGAGAGTGACTATGAATCTTCAGATCAGGTTTCTGTTTCTTCTGATTACTCTTCTGATAAGGGATAATCTTTACCCCCCCTATGAGGATTATGATGCTGAAGAATCTATACCTTCAGCATCCCCTCCTGAGGATTATTCCTTTAGGGAAAACTTGCATACCATCAGTGAGCATTTTCACTGGGAAAGCCAAGATTTTTCAGAATCAAAAAAGAGGCTCAGGGATTTCCTTTTACTTCCACTGCACAGGCATCTAGCCATTCCCCCTGTGTTAGACATTGTAGATGTGTTTTCGAAGTCTAGTTTGACCCCTGACACCTTACCTCCAGTTCCTGTTAAGCCTGACAGATATTACAGGGTTCCACATTTCTTTTTAAATCCCCGCTGCTGACCCAGAAACTATTTCACAGGGTCCCAAGGGAGTTAAGGCCTCTACAGCAAAAAACCAACCCCCTCTGACAGGGATTCAATGGCACTGGATAGATGGGTAAAAAAGGTTTACACATCTGCAACTTTGGCTATAAGGGCCTTAAACTGTCAGTTTCATATGCTCAAGTATCAGCAACATCTCATGGATTTGCTTAAACAGAAAATGATGTTAAATTCTGAATGTGCTGAAAACAAGGAAATGCAGGATTTATTGCATGCAGCTGAACAAGATGGAAAGCATACTTTGCAATGTGGTTTTGATTCTTTGGAGGCCTCCTAAAGGGCCGCAGTTACGGGTTCTGTAATTAGGAGGCATGCTTGGTTAAAGGAACAAAATCTGCCTGATCATGTTAAGGTTAAGTTACTAGATGCACCTTTACAGCATGATACTTTGCTTGGTGCTAAGGCAGAAGAGGTGTTAAAATGGAAGACAAAGCTAAATCTATGCAAACTGTTAGAGTTTATACAAGTACAGCCACCTAGGTTTAGCAGACACTGGCCTACAAAAAATTGGTCCTTTCCTGTGTCAGACAGGCCTCAAAGGGGCAGATCCCAGGCGCAAGGCTCTTATAGGTCAAAACAATGGGGTGCTTCTACCTCCAAATCTGGAGAAGATGAAGCACAAAAATACAGGAAACAGTCCCAATGACTTTTCCCCTGCCTGCACCAAACACTTATCTTCTGGCAGCACCCTTAAGGGGAAAATTAGGACTTTTTGCTCAAAACTGGCACATTATAACCCAGGACAAATGGGTTCTAAGTATAGTGTCACAAGGCTACAAATTCCATTTCCATACTCTGCCAAAGACAAACGGCTGGCCAGATCTGCCAAAAAATCAATGGGTAGAGACACAAAAACAAATTTCATCCCTCCTGGACATGGGGGCCATTCAGCAAGTACCAGAGCAAGAGCGGGGACAAGGATTTTACTCAAGACTGTTCGTGGTACCCAGAAAGGACAAGGCCTGGAGGCCAATACTGGAGCTATCTATTCTGAACACATTCCTGGGTATTCCAAAATTCAAAATGTTGACTTTGCAGCAGCTTCTGCCCATGCTAGGCAAGAGCGCTTGGCTTGTAACTTTAGACCTAAAAGAGGCATACCTGCATGTTCCAATCAGACAATCGTGCAGAAGACACCTCAGATTCAAGGCTGGTTCAATACATTACCAATTCTCTGCACTGTCCTTTGGTTTATCTACTGCGCCCAGGGTCTTTACAAAGTGCCTGGTACCAGTAATTGCATTCTGCAGACAGAGGAATACAAATATACCCTTACTTGGACGACTGTCTAATTCAAGCAGAGAACAAGGACATTCTTCTTCAACATCTGGCATTTGTGAAAAGACTACTAACATGCCTAGGGTACACAGTCTATGAAAATAAATCAAAACTAGTACCCTCTCAAGATAAAACATTCCTGGGTGCAAGCTTGAATACAACTGCCCAGATGGTTTATCTCATGCCAGACAAACAAAGGCAACTGACTGCCTATTTCACAATGTTGGCAACAAAGGCCCAGTTATCTGCAAGAAAAATTCTGCAGGTTTTGGGCTTCATGCATCCAACTAATTCCATATGCAAGACTGCATATGAGGAAACTTCAATGGTACCTAAAAATGTTTGGACTCAACATTGCCACAGCCTGGAAAGAATGATTACTCTCATTCCCTGCCTGCAACAGGAGTTTCGATGGTGGACAAAGACTTGTCACCAGAACAAGGGACAGCCATTCACATTACCCCCAGCCAGGCAGACACTAACAACGGATGCATCAGATTATGCCTGGGGAGACCACTTGGCAGGAAGATGCATTCAGGGCACATGGACCTCAAACCAAATGCATCTACAGATCAATCAAAAAGAGATGCTAGCTGTTCAAAATGCCCTGACGGCCTTCAAGGACCTACTTCATCTGGGACAACTGCTGATAAAAACAGACAACACCACGGTCATGTGGTATATAAACAAGCAGGGGGGCACACATTCTTACCCCCTTTGCAGACTAGCCATGGCATTATGGGACACAGCTTTGACTTACCAAGTACATTTGCAGGCACAATTCCTGCCAGGAAAAGAAAATACTCTGGCAGACGAACTAAGCAGAAACCTCCTGGATCCCCACGAGTGTGGATCCACAAGTCTTCAGCATGATAACAAGGAAACGGAGATACCCGGACATGGATCTATTTGCCTCCCTTCACAACTACCAACTAAAAAGATTATGCACAAGGACTTATCACATACAAGCATGGAAAATGGACTATCTTTCAGCTGGAAAAACCTGCCTGTATATGCCTTCTCTCCACTGCCTCTCCTCCCCAAGGTACTCCTAAAGGTCAGACAGGAGAAACCAAAAATGATACTGATTGCCCCAGACTGGCCCCGCCAATACTGGTATCCAATCCTAAGGAACTTGTCTCGTTACCCAGCTTGGACCTTACCTCAATTACCTCGTCTACTGTCCCAGAAAAACAATCGGATCCTGCACAGCCAACTCAGGAGATTAAACCTGGCAGCATGGAGGATAATGTAGTCCTACAAAAAACTCCTCTCAGCAAAGTTGTGATGGATGTCATTCTGGAAGCTAGAAGGCCTAGTACAAGAAAGTCATGCTGGAAAATGGAAGAGATTCTGTGTTTGGAACCAGGCACTAAGAACTGATACAACTGTACCAAATATTCCTCCGATTTTACAGTACTGAACTGAGATGCTAGACAAAGGACTATCCTTTTCATCAGTTAAAATTCATGCCTCTGCTATTTCGGCTCTTTACAATACAGAGCCACCAATTTTTTCTCACCCTTTATTAAAGCAGTACCTCAGAGGAGCCAAAAATTTAAGGCTTCCAAGGAGATCACCAATACCTGCATGGGACCTCAACTATGTCTTGGAAAAGCTCACCCTGCCTCCTTTTGAGCCAGCTGCTACTGTTGATATAACGTTTTTATCTTGGAAAACCGCTCTGCTCCTAGCAATTATTTCTGCAAGACGAGTTTCAGAGCTACAGGCACTCATGGCTGTGGAGCCTTTTATCATTTTTTATCCAGACAGGGTCTCTCTGAGAACAAACCCAACATTTATGCCTAAAGTGGTGTCCAGTGTGGCTCTTAACCAAACTATTCATCTGCCAACTTTTTATTCAAATCCACAGAACAAGGGGGAGAGAATTCTGTACTCTTTAGATGTACACAGACAGCTTAGATTCTACTTGGACAGGACCAGAGCTTTCAGGAAGACAGAGCAATTACTAGTGGCATATGCTACAGGATCACAAGGAAAGGCTATCTCAAATCAGACTATCTCAAAGTGGATAGGCCACTGCATTCGTTTATGCTATTCACACCATGGCAAGCCAGTGCCTAAGGGCACTAGGCTACATTCCACCAGAGCTGCAGCCACTTCAGCAGCTTTTCTCAGGGGAGTTCCAATCAGAGACATTTTAGAGGCTGCTACTTGGAGTTCAGTGCACACCTTTACAAAGCATTACCATCTGTCATTTTACTCTAAATCCAGAGCAGGCTTTGCCACTGCAGCTCTGCAGGGACGCATAGCCGCTCCTAATGCTGTTTAGCTCTAGCCTCCCAACCATAGCTTTGGGACTCTACCCAAATGTAATGACTGCATTAGTGAAACACGAAGAACATAGTACAGTTGTGTACACGTACCATAAATGTAGATGTTCGAGTGTATTCACTGTTGCAGTCCAGGTTACTCACCCACCATCCCCCTTTTTTCTACGGATCCTATCTCTGATTTATACAACCTATGTGATGTATTTGCTTATAGATGAAAGTAAAATTTATATTGGTGCATTTACTGTTATATTTATATATATATATATATATATATATATATATATATATATATATATATATTTATATTTATATATATATATATATATATATATATATATAATTTGGCTACCCTTTTAAGGGGCATCTGATATCTGGGGCAAGAAAAACTGAAGAAAATGGCATCTGCCGCTTCTTTTATACCCCTGACGACCTGACGTCAGGGAAGGGGCGACAGCAGCCAACACAGGACCAAGACTTTGGAATTCAGGCTGGCTGAGGGCAACCTGCTAGCAGGATTACCCAAATGTAATGACTGCAACAGTGAATATACTCTTCATTTATGGTAAGTGTACACAACTGTACTTTATGGGTGTGAAGTTTGGTAAAAGAAAGGGAACTTGTTGATATGACATGTAAGGATTAATTTAAGGAAGTTTATAGACTTGTAAATAGTTGGAATACACTTCAGCTGACATGTTCTTACATAATTAGGCAACTAGATTATATTGGTATTGTATATTGTTTCCCGATTTTAGTATGGAAGAAGGCCTGTGGGAAATGTTTTTTGAGGAATGAGTGTCAAAACTAAATCTCATAAACAAGGTCTGTTATACTATCAAAAAAATGGAGGTTTGGGTTTGAAAAATCCAGTTGTTCATTTAGCTTCATTACATCTGTTCTGGGTAGTGTGCATTATTGTAAATGGAAATAAACTAGATGTTCATCGTGTTTCACTGTTGCAGTCATGACTGTAGGGTTCTCCCCTGCCGGCAGGCAGCCCTTGGTCGGCCAGAATCCCAAAGTCTGGGTCCGGCGTTGGCTGTTCAACCATGCTCCCTGACGTCAGAGTGCCAGGAGTACAAAGCTGACAGCCAACGCCATCTTCTCCAGTCTTTCTTGCCGTACGGTGATAGCAGTTCGCAAGTACTGGTCGGCTGACTCCTGACGAATTTTACTGATATATTTCGGTCCAAAGACTTTTCTTCTCCACTCAAAGCTAAGTACCCCATTGGGGGAAACTTTTTTCTTGCTCCACTCCGATGTCAGAAAAAGTTAATAATTGTATTTCATGTGGGAAGCAAATACCTCCATAAGGATTTTCATTCTTACTGTATTCCTTGCTTGGGCCTTGACCACGACGTAGCTAGTTGTCGGTTTTGTGCTAGATTCAATCAACGTACAATTAAGCGAAGGTACAATTTTGCTTTTCATTACTTCGGTAGGCGATTTAACTACAAAATGTCGTCGGATACGGTCCCAGCTACCGGAGTTCACAAACGTCGCAAGGATAAAGACAGGCCTCTGAAGTCCAAATCTGATGAAGCAAAACTCATGGAGACCCATTCTGGATCTGTCGGTCTTGAACACCTTTCTAGAGATTCCAAAATTCAAGATGCTTACTCTACAGCAGCTACTTCCAATGCTGTCCAAAAATGCATGGATGGTAACTTTGGATTTAAAGGAGGCATATTTACACATTCCCATCAGGCAGGATCGCAGAAAATACCTCCGGTTCAAAGCCGGATCGAGGCACTTTCAATTCTCTGTGCTGCCCTTTGGATTATCTACTGCACCCAGGGTCTTCACCAAATGCCTGGCTCCAGTAGTAGCTTACTGCAGACTCAAGGGAATTCAAATTTACCCTTATCTGGACGATTGTCTAATTCAGGCAGACAGCAAGGATGTCTTACTCCAGCATCTAGAATTTGTTTACAGAGAATCCCAGGAACTTGAGGAGGTTCTGTACAAAGTCAAATTTGACACCATCACAATGGATAACTTTTCTGGGTGCACCTCTAAACACCACATCCCGGATGGCATTTCTGACATCCGAAAAACAGTTACAGCTGGCTTCAACTATCAGAACCTTGGCAACTTTAACTCTTCTATCTTCAAGGAAATTCCTGCAGGCTTTGGGTTACATGGCCTCCTGCATCCTTCTCGTACCATGTGCAAGACTACACATGAGGAAAATACAGTGGTACCTAAAAAGTGTATGGTCTCAGCATTGCCACAGTTTAGACATATTGATCTCCGTCCTTCCATGCCTTCAAAAGGAATTTCTTTGGTGGTCCAGGGCATGTGCTCTAAACAAAGGGAAGCCCTTCCGTCTGCCTCCTGCCTCTCAGATTCTAACCACGGATGCCTCGGATTATGCTTGGGGAGCCCATTTTCAGGGCAATTGTTTGCAGGGCCTTTGGACAAAGGATCAGAAGCACCTGCATATCAATTTAAAGGAAATGTTAGCCATTCAGAAAGCTCTATTGGCCTTCAGGAATCTTTTACAACCAGGACAACTGTTAATACGGACAGACAACACCACAGTTATGTGGTACATAAACAAGCAAGGGGGATCTCATTCCTACCCCCTTTGCAGACTAGCCATGGATCTATGGGACACAGCTCTATCTTGCAATCTGGATCTTCAAGCTCAGTTTCTACCAGGAAAACAAAACTTCCTGGAAGACAGTCTGAGCAGAAGTCTTTCGGATCCACACGAGTGGATGCTGGACACCAAAATATTCAGGATGATAACAGCAGTCTGGGGATGTCCTCACATAGACCTCTTTGCATCCCATCTCAATCATCAACTACAGAGTTTTTGCACCAGGACTTTCCACAGAGAAGCTTGGAAAGTGGATGCCCTGTCATTCAGTTGGAGGAACCTCTCTGGATATGCCTTTCCACCTCTTCCTCTTCTTCCACGGGTTTTATTGAAGATAAAACGGGACAAGCCCAAGATGATAATCTTGCTAGCTCCAAATTGGCCTCGGCAGTTTTGGTATCAAACTCTAAAAAACCTATGCCTGGAGCCCCCTTGGGTTTTACCTCAGTCTCCGAACCTTCTGTCCCAACATCAGGGTCAGGTTCTACACTCTCATGTCAGAACTCTCAGCCTGGTGGCCTGGTTAATCCAGGGCCTTTGATTTCTTCTTTACTGCCCAAGCAGGTTATGGATGTCATTTTAGAAGCCAGACGTCCTAGCACTAGAAAATCTTATGCAGGAAAATGGAAAAGATTTTGTTCCTAGGTGCAGGCTCAGGATTCTGATCCTCTTCCCCCTAACATTACTTTAGTTTTACTTTACTTGACAGATCTCTTACATAAGGGTCTCTCTCTCTCTCTTCCATTAAGATACATGCCTCTGCTATTTCTGCTTATTATAATACAGACCCTCCCATCTTTTCCCACCAGCTCATGCAACAATTTCTCAGAGGAGCTAAGAACTTAAGACCTCCTAGATCTCCTCCTATTCCTGCTTGGGATCTCAACTATGTTTTGGAAAAACTAACCTTGCCTCCTTTTGAGCCTGCTGCCTCTTCTGACATCAAGTTTTTATCTTGGAAGACAGCCATCCTGTTGGCCCTAACCTCTGCCAGGAGAGTTTCTGAGTTACAAGCTCTTATGGCTGTGGAACCTTATATTATTTTTCATCAAGACAGGGTATCTTTGAGGACTAATCCTACCTTCATGCCTAAGGTGGTTTCCAAAGTGGCTTTAAATCAAACTATACACTTGCCAACCTTTTTCCCCACTCCTCAAAATAAAGGGGAAAGGATCTTACATTTCTTGGATGTACACAGACAGCTACGTTTTTACCTGAACAGAACCAAGGACATCCGAAAATCAGAACAATTGTTTGTTTCTTATGCTTCAAGTTCCCAAGGTAAAGCCATTTCATAACAGACCATTTCTAAATGGATTGCTCATGGAATCAGATTTTGTTATTCTCACCATGGAAAGCAAATCCCAG
This sequence comes from Protopterus annectens, assembly GCF_019279795.1. Lineage (NCBI taxonomy): Eukaryota > Metazoa > Chordata > Ceratodontiformes > Protopteridae > Protopterus > Protopterus annectens. Next base: position 69,485,816 of record NC_056738.1, read on the forward strand.
GGAGTATACAGACTCATTCCACCAGAGCTGCTGCCACTTCTGCGGCCTCCCTCAGGGGAGTTCCTACCAAGGACATTTTGGAAGCTGCAACTTGGAGTTTAGTGCATACATTTTCTAAGCACTACAATCTACCTCTCTACTCTAAGTCTAGGGCAGGCTTTGCCTCTGCAGTCTTGCAGGGCCTTTTAGCCGCCCCTTCCTCTTTATGACCACCTCCCTTTCTTTCAGCTATGGGATTCTACCCTACAGTCATGACTGCAACAGTGAAACACGATGAACATAGTACAGTTGTGTACACCTACCATAAATGTAGATGTTCGAGTGTCTTCACTGTTGCAGTCTGGGTTTCCCTCCCTCCTGTATCCTCTTATTTTTACTGTTGTGTATTTCCTTTTTCACCATTCTTCTGAGGTGTATTTGCAAAGGTTATGGGACCTTTTTCATTTTTGGGACTCCTGACATCTGGGGCAAGAAAAACTGGAGAAGATGGCATCGGCTGTCAGCTTTGTACTCCTGGCGCTCTGACGTCAGGGAGCATGGTTGAACAGCCGACGCCGGACCCAGACTTTGGGATTCTGGCCGACCGAGGGCTGCCTGCTGGCAGGGGAGAACCCTACAGTCATGACTGCAACAGTGAAGACACTCTTAACATCTACATTTATGGTAGGTGTACACAACTGTACTTTACTTATTTTTGGGGGGAAACTACATTGAGTTTTTGAAGAGTATGGAAGTGGGAAAAATGGATAGCAAAATACTTTAAGATATGGAAATGCACTTTAATGTATTGGGTGGGGGTTGGTGTAATGGTTAAGGTGTTTACTTCACAAACACATGGTGCATAGTTTGATTTTCACTCTTGAAAAGGAAATTGGCTAAATCTAAAATAGCTCACAAGTGCAACTAGCCTAGTACTTACCTATGTACCTATTCAAGTACAAACAAAAAAATGGTATGAAGATATTAAAAGAACTTACTGTGCTAAATTATGGAACGTGATCAAAATAAAAGCATGCTGTCAAAGGAGAAACGGCAAATATTTGAACAGTCAAATAGTTTTTATCTTTTGTAAGAATTAAGACCTTTTGTGGAGACTGTTAAAGAAATACTTGTAAAAAAGGTCAAATTAAATATAATCAGATAAATGAAAGAATTTGTAACTTTTGTTAAGTGGAAGAAGCACTGTTTACCTATTTTATTAGAATGTGATATAATTCAAGAGGTTTAAAAAGTACAGAATTTAGATAAGATTACATGAATATTGAAATAATAGTTCATGATTTATATTCTGAGTATATCACAACAGTGAGACAGGATGGATAAAGTATTGAGTGCTGATATGGACCAACAGGTTTGACAAATGTTGGATAGCGATGAGATGATGCATAAAATGACAAGATGGCTATGGAGTGGTGGAGAAGATAATTGACATGTTTTGTATGTGTATGTAAGTTTTATCCAAGTAACACCCAGTCAACAAGGCGACTGATAAAGCTTCCAGAGTCACTCAAACGTCATAACTCCAAAACTTTCAGAAAATTATTTATTTTTATCAGTTCTAATGAAGTCCCTACATGTTAATGGGACTGGGACAGAAGTGCTTAACTTTAAAAAATAAATTATTTTCTGAGTGTTTTGGAGTTCCAACCTTTTTTGAGTGAATCTGGAAACTTTTTCAGTCTCCTTGTTGACTGGGTGCTACTTGGCTTTTGTCTTGGTGTATTGTTTATTTAGGTTTTCTCTCTTCTTTTTGGTTATGTAAGTTCTATACTTGCATAATATAATTGATTTTATGGTATTGGTATAATGCTGTGTATATGTAGAATAATTGGATATGTCCATAAAGCGGATCCAACAACTAGATCTTCCACTCGGACGGCAACTGCAACAGCTCAAACAAGACAGTACAAATGTCAAAAAAACAGCCAGCACACAAAATGAGAAGTAAGACTTACACATCATGCCAACCAGCCTTGGAATACTTAGGACCACACACTTTATCAGTTATAATAAATTGAAATTTGGCAGTAACATGACCAATGGTATGTTTATATAATGCATTAGTAAGAACTTTATTTCTAACATTACTAAGATGTTTGGAAATGTGTAACTTCATGGGTCTAAAAGTTTGATCTATATAAAATGCTGAACAAGTGCATACAGTGAGATAAACAGCCTAGTCACTGCTACAATTTGCAAGTGTATTTATTTGAAAAATACGGGGCTCCATATTTTTCAAATAAGTACACTTGCAAATTGTAGTAGTGACTGGGTTGTTAAGCTCGCTGTATGCACTTGTTCATTCCAAGACTGGTTGGCATGATGTATTAAATAAAAAAGAAAAGGCCTGGATAGTTAGACTGGGTGGATTATTCCTGCCTGGTCTGAATGATCATTTATAATTTTTATGTTATTTTTTTTATGTTGGTTCATGCTGATGGGTGTTTTAGGTTTTGCATGTGCATATAAATAGGCTAATTAACCACAGTTGTATATTTATATTGAAAAAGGCCTTTGGCTGAAACCGGTCTGTGACTGTGGACACTTATTAAAAGTCTTACTTCTCCTCATTTTGTGTGCTGGCTGTTTTTGATGTATCCATAAAGCCCCTGCTGTTCAGGATACATACCGTGGTATCTTTTACATCCTTCTGAACTATCACAAACTCTGGCAAATGGGACCTCTGTTTAATGCTCCATTTGAAAGATGGCTCACTCAGGAGTGCACCCCTACCCCTTATGGTACACTGCAGTGTTAGTATTGGCAAATTAATTCATAAACTTGGGGTTCCAGCACCGAAGGCAGGTGTGCTACTTTAGAGCAAGTGACACTACTTATATTTTTCATACTTATTGTTTTCATATTGCTACTGTCTTACTTGAACGCTGTTGTTTTATCACCATTTGTATTGCTACTAAATTTCTTTAATTTTGGCAGACTGCACTTTTTGCAAATCCTATAATCTTGTGCTGTTTCAATTTTTTTGATTGTATTCCTGCTGGTTAATTAATTGAATCATGTTGATGGAACTGCTCTGACTAACCTAAAGCTTGAATCGTTCTACTGCACTTTATCAGCCGTTGCATACCACTTGGTGACCATTGCTATTTATATTGCTACTAAAACACTTTTGTTCTGTTAGGTTTAATATCAGTCCCAGTTATTACCTTGTGTTTTTCACCCTCCCTAGTCTGTCAGGGATTACAGTCTAATCTTGCCTCCTGTGTGACAGCCTACTTGCACTTGGTACTTTGTGACAATGCAATAGCTGCCTCTTGCTTACCAATAACCCATTGTGGGTATCTATTCATGACGTAATCTTTGAGAGATGCAGATACTTATTCAGACTGGAGGCTGATCTGTCAGTGCAGTCCACACTCTGAAAACCACACACTTGCAGTGGATTCCACAATATCATCCTTCTGACTTGTGCTGAGGTGGCTAAGAAATCCGTACCCATGCTCCCGGTCAAAGCACCTTTTAAGAAAACTCAGTATTTAAGTTGTGTTGCAGTACACAACCCACTAGTGCATCCAGTTCACATACGACTCCCAGACGCTATCAGAACTTTGAACCTAAGCCCATAAGGTCCATAAAAACCTATATTCATCCATGGTAGTGCATTGATCAAAGGTGTGATTTGGTGGTAGCTCATGTGAGGTAAATAAACTTAAGTGGTCTACTTGGAGAGACAAGCAGAAAGAAATAATGCAACTTGCTATGCATGTATCCAAGGCTTGGAAAGCCATCACCAAGAATGATAATGTAATTCAGAGATAAAAATGACTGGCTTCAGAAATTGACTGAATTGCTGGTGCCACTGGTAGGAGATCCAGCAGTGTCACCATAGGAGAAGTCTGTCAGTGGGGCTCCTGCTTTGCCAGGATTAGTTTGCATCTCTTCCAGCATTGCTTCTCATAGTGGTTAACATTTACGGTCCCTTTGGTATCTTTTTAGGCAGAGTCTTGTTTCCTATATATTCAAAGTTAATAAAGTCTAATTTGTATTATATTAAGGTGTCTCTCTTCAGTGCTTGGATTCTAAACAAAAAGACAGCCCAACTTGTGATTTCTCTTTAAACGTACATATCTGTGTAGTTACAGAAACTTAGTTTCATCAAAATGAAAGCATTCCATTTGTAGCTGAATTCAGCGCCTCTAATGCCTTCAGACCCATACATAACTATGGAGTATTGCCTTTGTATCTTACATGAAGTCCAGCCACTTCAACCACAGGACTGGCAGTAACAGCATTTGTTCAACACCTTTAAGACTCTAAACATTTTTTCTTCAGTTGCTTTTGGGTTAATTTTGCTAGTAGTTGGCATCAGTTTTCTGCTGCTGTGCTTCCTCCACCATTTTGAATTCACTGTTTTTGAACTAGTGTTTTTGACATTTTAGTTTTTTTATTTTGAAAATTTGAAGTATTTTTCAGACTATGCTGACATTCGATAGGACTGCTTTTATTCTATTTGTGTCTGCTACCAATTTCAGACCATTTGTCTGCAACTGTGATTGTGTGTGTTAAACTATTGGCTTTGTTGTTTTGGTAAGATGGATAATGTTAAAGATTCTGGATTTAGAAAATCCGATAAATTTGGTCACTAAAATCCCCCTTTTCTGAACAAACGCACACTTTTTGTGTACGTGAGGGTAGAGTACCTAGGTGCCCCATGCATCATACATGAGAAATTTATCTCCATGACCCTGCAGACATGCAAACATAAGTGAGTCTGAAGAGACTTCTGGCTCTTAGCACTGCTCACCTCAAAGAAAGAGGGGAATAAAACAAAATTTGAAGGTCATATTTCTAAGGACTCTGATAGGGTTTTCCATCAAAAGTGGTAGAGTGGACCCCCCACCCCACCCCACCCCTCCAGAAGAAGCTTGAAAAAGTGAGTGCAGTGATCCTGGGTATACCCAGGGAGTTTCTTGTTTAGAGATATCCATTGTATCTGATTCACCCAGGAAATGCTTGAGTAGTTTTTCTTCTGAAGGCTCTTAGCACTGCTCAACTTAAAGAAAGAGGGGAATAAAACAAAATTTGAAGGTCATATTTCTAAGGACTCTGATAGGGTTTTCCATCAAAAGTGGTAGAGTGGACCCCCCACCCCACCCCACCCCTCCAGAAGAAGCTTGAAAAAGTGAGTGCAGTGATCCTGGGTATACCCAGGGAGTTTCTTGTTTAGAGATATCCATTGTATCTGATTCACCCAGGAAATGCTTGAGTAGTTTTTCTTCTGAACGTGAACTATTCACTAGGTCTTCAACAATTCCTTAAAACCAGTTATCTGATTGAATTATCCTTCAGTCGATAATTCTGCTGACTATTTGAGTTTTCTTTGCTATTCTTTCAGCACTGACTTTTTACAATATTCTTAAACATTTTATATTTTATCAGTATTCTATACATATTTTGTTGGTGTGCATTCTATTTATTATTCTGCCCTTCTAAATGGAAAAGTGCCTATTACCAGATACTTAAAGTTGAAGTTAAGCTATATAGATAGGAGTCCAGGCAGACTTTGATTTCCTGAGTCAGGTCCTCTAGGTCGTCTCCTAGCTGCTGTCTACTAGTTGACCGGGAGAATATTAGGGTGCTGATAAAAGGTCATCTTCAAATTGGTGTCCTCCTTTCACCCTCCATCTCAAGAGTGGCAAAAACAGGTCGGTTTCCCTGTGCTTAATTTACTATTTTCCTGGGTCCTATTATGGTGTTGTGAGTTTGTTTTGACACTGACCTCTTACACTGTGCTGGTGACAGCACCTATATTTTTGGTACCAGCATTAACCTTTATGCTTCCCCACAACTTCTCACTCCAAACTGGTGAGTTTGGCACCCATGATTTTGTTGCCAACGATCACTAGAGTCTTAAGTCCTTGATGCTGGACATTTAGCACTGATTTTGGCACTGATACCCTTGGTACACCTGTTGATGCCAGCTGTGTTGGCCTTTGAGGCTATGGCATCAAAGCCTTTTTGATGCTGATGACCTCCATACCTGGAGCTATTCAGATCCCTTTGTTACCAACCACCATGTCATCAAAGTCTTAGAACTGTCAACTATGATGTACCAAGTCTGTCAGTTGCAAGATACAGGACTTGGAGTGGTATTAATCCTTGTTGGAAGATACCCCAGAAAAGTCAACTGTGGTGTCAGCTGTACTCAGTGGCAGTCTGTCTGCTTGAGACTTTGGTCCCATCATCAGCACCCTTGAGAGACAGAAGACTATGAACCCTTAGCAAGAGCAGGGTGGTATCTGGCATTAATTCAAGTATTAATGCAAGTATGCCTGGAAAGGGGAGATGTAAGAGGAAGCATTTGGACTCCTCTGTGGTTTCCTCTACTGTGGACACAGATTTTGATGAGGGGGAGGCCTCCCCCATGTTCCCAACTGAAACTCTGATTTGGGGAGATCCATGAACTTATGCTTCAGAGGGTTTTTTGGCCCCAACAGCCCAGTATCTTCTGAAGAAGATGGCCTGCAAGAAGCTTTCTGCTGTGCCCTTCCAACATTTTCCCTTCCAACATTTTGGGCAGTTCCCCATTCACTGTGAACTGCTTGGTTTCTTTAGTCTTGCAGAGGGCTTGGAGAGAGCCTGAACTCATTTCAAGGAGACCAGACAAGATCCTTCAGCCTTCCAAGGAACAGCAATGTTGGAGTAAGGCGCCTTGCGCTGCCACTATTATGGAAACTACAACCTTTAAAAAGGAGCCCTCATAAGAGAGACCAGTGATCCACCAACCTCCACCCAACAAAGATATTTTTTTTGGCTTTAGTTTAATTTAGGAAACATGGTTACTGTTCAGCAGCCTTTAAGATTCGGGCCATTATTTACCCAACACGTGTATATGGTTTCACCATTATATTGCAGAGAAGACAGAGAGGCTGAACAAGTTGCCCCATGGGTAATTGTACAATAAACTGACTTCCCAGTTGCCAATTATCTCCGTGTATTTTTTCCACCCTGTCCATGTGGCTTTTGCATTGTGCTGCAGGTGGAGCGCAGCACACTACCAGGTCAGCCGTCACTGTGAGAGGCCTTGCATTTTTCAGGCATTGTTAATTTACAGTGGTCTTCAAGGCATCCTTTTGCCAACTCTCCTTACACAATGGCTTTTTGTTATTGGGGCCATAACTAAAAGAAGAGCTGCAGAAGAGTGAGCAAGAGGGGAAGATGCTGGCAGCTGTTGGGGATAAAGTTCTTCACACTGCAGAGAGCGTATTCGTATAAACATAAGAGTTTCCAGTTTGAATGCCAACATTGTGATAAAAAAACAACTCGGATGCAGTGGTTTTCAGAATGGATACTACCCTAGGGTTAGAGGTGGTTCACCCTGCCTTCTGAAGTCCACTCCTGGAGTCACCCTGACATGGTACAGAAAGCTCACCTCCTGAAGCCCCCCTCCCCCAGGTGAAGTAGTTGGTATTGATTTTGGTTGAAGGAGAGATTCCACTAGATCTTCCAAAGTCACAGTTTGTGGTCAGAACTTGACTGTAAACATGGAATCCTGAGTAAGGAAATATGCTGTTGGGGAGTATGAACTCATAACAGCACAGAACACAGAGATTTCTCATGTTCCTGTGAAGCCTTTCACAAGTGTGACCAGATCTTTATTGCCAGATCTAATATGTAGCTATTGAGCGCTTATTGTCAAGCATACCTGTTCATGAGTTCGTCTTTGCAGCAGGTGATAGGTAGGGGACTGAGTAGTGTGAGAACGTAGAAATTATTGTCTGAAAAGCTAGAGATGACTCTTCTTCACAATCTAGCCCTCGCCCAGGAAGCTGCCGTCTATGGATAAGGTTTAAGTTTATGACCAAACATATGGCTTTCATTCCTTCTCTCCAGAAATGTCTATCTGTGGATGCCGCAAAAGAAGCATAAATCACTTTTACATAGAGACTCTCTTCACATCAAGGATGACATTCTTTCAGCCTGAAAGCACCCGTCCCAGACTGTAACCTCAAGCATGTGGATGCTGTCTATAACCTCCTCTCCCAGCTGAGTGGAGAGAGTCCTTGACCTGACATCTTCAGACCAACCTTCTTATGAAATTTCCTTTGTCTAGAACTGGACTTGTGTATATTGGAGTGATTTTTCACTTAGCTGACATTTAAAGGGTACAAAGCCATGGGCTGAGTGAAGAGTTTACTGCTGTGATAGATTAGAATTTGGAACCCTTAACTGTTCAGGTGGTTCCAGTTTCATGGCTTATACTTAGGTCAAATAGCTGAGAAGCTTTCATTCCCATGTCTGGTCACAAGGAAGAAGTGGCTGCGACACTATAGCTTCCATGTGGTCTAGTGCAGCTTTGTTTACTTTTGTTCATTTTGAAGGATTTCTGTTAAGAGATTGGGCTGTCTCTACAGATCTCGTAAAAAAGATCAGAGTCTACCCCTCAAAGTAGGAATAACTTATCTCCCACCATAAGAATGACAACAAGGCTTCTTCTGTTGCCCTTTTGGGTAGTAATGGGCTAGAGTATTTCCATACTAATTCTGAACCTCAGGAGCCTTCGTGAATAACATCCAGTTCTGAATGGTGACTCTCCATGTGGTCAAGTCCCGAATGGCTGTATTGGACATGGATGCTGTTTTGTACATTAGTGCCTCACTATTTTCATATGTTCACAGGAGCATGTTATTTGAGTGTGACATTTGGATTAAAATGCATTTTTGCAGTGGTGATTAAGTCAAGCAAGAGTTTTCTTACACTGCCATATCAGTTTGTGTTTGTCTGATTTTGAGGATGAGGTATTTTAGTGTATTGTAAATTGTATTTGCAGTGGTATTTATTTTGTTTTGAGAACAGGATTCCGCAGATGGAAGTATAACAGAGATTTGAAGCAGGTTGTCTCTGCACTTTTTCTGCAGTTGTGTGACTGTGGAGGTACTATAGTAAGGATAATGTGGGATGTATGTTTTAACAAGTCCACTTTTTAACTGCATTGCTTCTATGGGGTTTTATAGTTTTGATTTTTTTTTTGTTACCTTTTTTTACAGGATTTATGTGGGTTTCGATCAATTGCATTGCATGAATCCCCATGTTCTACCTTTCTGGACAAAATGCTCCTAGTAGCTTGCCAGGGGACTCACTGATAATGCAGTTGGAGTGGCTACTCTCTGGGTGTTGTCCTAGGAGTAACTACAAATGGGGAGAAGTCTTCTTTCATGCCTTTTCAGAGGTTACCTTCAATGTTGGTCATTTTTGCCAGTGGCAAGGCTTATGAGATCATGAATCTGGCATTTTGACTATGGACTTGCTGGAAGAGCAGTCTTAGAACCCTCTCCTGGGCTCAGTGTCCGAAGGATGTGGGTGTTGCAGTACACTGATGTATCAGTGGTTGTACAACCTCCATGTGCACATTTATTTTTATTATTTGTTTTATATTTGTTGACCGGGTTTGTCTGACTGGGCCACAAATGCCTAATTTTCAGCGGAGGCCCGAGGAGAAAAGCTCCAACAGAAAATAAAAATTTTACATGTTAAATGCATATAGAAATACATTCATCAGTACCACAGATGACTGCATTACAGTGCCACACATTACATTCATCACTCATGAATTTTCTTGTGGTGTGAAAGCTTGATGCTAGATTCTGGGATGGTGAACAGTCCCCATTCATTTCCTTATGGGTCTGACATTTTTTTGCAGTTGAACCTGTGCAGGTTCTGATGATGGAGTTTCACTGGCAGGGTGGAATGCTCAGCTGTGCTCTGAAATTGTTCAAGGTATGTGTCTCGTCTTTCACATCCTCCACAAGGAAGGGCATCCACACAACCAACTGAAGGTGTAGGCAGTAATCTGGCATTCAAGGCATTTGAGGGAAAGTTGCTTCCGGAGCCTCTATTGAATCTGTCTGCCAACCAATGCATCATGTGGTACCTAAATACACAAGGGTGCACTTAATTTAAAAAGGAAACAATAATCATCAAAAAACTAGGTACATTTTACCAACTAAAAACTAACTCACTGACACGTCCAGAAGATGAGTAGCGTCTACTTTCTTACTGCCATCTCTACTCTGTGCTGCCCCAATCTTCACGAACCTTCGTCTCACAGTTGTCCAAACTTAAGCAGTGATGTAATAAAATAGCCAAATTTGCTGTAAACTACAACAATAGAACATACCAGTGCCCTACCAGTCAGAATTAAAATGGTTAGAACTCCTATATCAGCTAGCACTTTCTCAGTTAATTACAATACACAGACTTTTCTACAAGCCAGAAAATTGCCCAGCCCGTAACATCTTAATACACTACTCCTCCAAGAGAGTCTCTAGAGAAAAAGAGCATATCGCTATAACCAAATCATCTAATACTGCAGGGGACTGTATTCAAATAGTGTAGTTAAACTATGGAACCACATCCCATTACCACTGAAATACATTCAGAATGTAAACCCATTTAAAATGCAACAAACTTCACCTATCAATTCAATGAATCTGCTCATGAAAATCTCCAGGATAAATGTCGCTGTTATCTTCAGCTTGCCTTAACGTCAAACCATTTCTGTGCACTCAAGAGTCGTAGGTGGCACAACCAGCTGTCACTAATACATGAATAATTTTACTATGATCTCCCAGCCATATGCGTAGTTTTGTAATACGTCTCACCACCACACTCCTATACTTGTAGTATAAGCTTTGTTAGTCATATATGTCTGAACCTTATTTTAACTACAATATTAGCATTTTCTGCCTTACCGAGTTCCTTCTTTCACTTCCATTTCTATGAATTTCTAATTGCTAACCACAAGATCTGTTAATTATTTGAAAACACACTAATGCAGCTCTTCAAATGCTCGTGTTCAACATCTAATAAATGCATAAGTATGTTTTATACTGTAATACGTTTCCTTTATGTAATAAGAATGAATTCCAGTTAGCAAAGGTATATGTAATTGCTACTGCATATTACTAGATTTGTATTAATGTATATTACTTGATTTCTGTTTAAAAATGTTTGTAATATGTTTGAGCTTTTCTCCCCATGATTCTACTGAAAAGGGTTCTTTGATTAAACCCAGTTGAAGAAACCCAGTAAACAGCAAAATAAAATAAAAGTTGTAACCCTTTTGAAAGGAAAAGATGTCATTTAATATTAGACTAAGGGTGGAGTCATCTGTCTCTTGGGAAATTAACATGCTAGGTAGCATTTCGAGCTGTTCTTACAGTCCTTACTTGGATCTGTGGATTCAGTAGCTCTTTGTCCATGGATCTCTGGATTCAGTAGCTCTTTGTCCATGAAGTCTTTTAGGCTTGGAGTTAGATACTCTGGAGATCAACTAGTTTACCATTCTGGAGAAGGCTGTGTTCACTCTGTCCTACTCAGTACATCAGGGCAGATGGAATTTGCTGTGGATGCTTTCAACATTCTTTGGTAGGGGAGTTTTCTGTATATCTATCCATTCCTGCTGATTCCACATGCCATGAGAAAGACCAGACTAATCATGTTCAATCTGTGATGGTAACTAAGAAAAATGTGGTTTCAAATTCTTAGTTTCATGTCAGTACAGGAATACATCCTCTATTAGCTATGGGGCTTCTTCAATTAGTTGTGGTAACAGCTGGTGCCATAACAGGTCCTGGCTCCTGCTAGGTACGCTTGTTGTTGATCCCAGTAAACCTTCCAGAAGTGATTGAAGCTGCTTGGAAGCCTTCCTCCAGGCAGATTTTCTGTCAAGTGGGAAAAATTCTGCATTTCTCTCTGCCACCACAGTTCGTTTACATATTGTCAAGACGATAAGTTGTGACTCAGTTGTTATAGCTTGTGTCAGCAATGTCCCTCCCTCTTGCCTTTGTGGAGGTCAAAAGTGTGACCTTGGACTTATCAAATATTCTGTAAAGAGTGCTACATACTTGCCTACCTTTAACAGTGATCTTTACTGTGGGATTTGAACTTCATGACAGACTGACTTGCCTATCCCCCAGTCAAACCTGCATGCTTGGTGATGTTGACTTTTGTGTATTGGCAAATACCTTTTATGTAGCGTGCAGGCCCTTATATTTGGGGAACTGCATCTGGTCATTAACAAGGATCGCTTTTTCCTTTGGCCAGCCCACATTTCTTAAGAGATTTTACGTTGTTCCAGAACTATTCCATTAATCTCCCTGCTTTCTCCACAGGGGTAGAAATCATGGTAGAAACAGCACTTCCCTTAAGCGTTATATGGGTGTTGCTGGCTTACATTTTATTTGAAATTGGTGCATTAATATAGGAAGACCAAATGGTTGTTTTACTTCATTTGCTGTAATTAGTAAAGGGCTGGCATTCACCAAGAAATCCCTTTCCATCTAGATTGTCAGCTGTGTGATATTTTACCGCCAGACAGCTGACTTCTTGGAAAATACTGATCAAGAATGCCACTACTCCAGAGTAATGTTTGCTTCAAAAATGTTTCCATTGGAGCCATCTATCTCATAGCCACTTAGTCCTTGGTTTCCTTGGTTTAATTTTTAAGTAAGAATAATTATCTACATTGCAATTCAAGGAGCTTTAGTACTTGTTTCAGACAGCCTTTTGATCATTTGTCTTTATGTTCCTTCCATCGTGGTGCAGTTACTGCTGGAGATGTAGTCAAATTATGACCTCAAATGGAAGGTGTTGGACACAGCTGATGGTGTTATACCTCCTACTTTGTTCCTTTTGCTTGACCAGTTTTTCAGTCATCTGTAATATTTAGAGGTTCCTTATAACTCTGGAAAATGTATGCTTGTATGTATTACTTAATCGAGAGTAGATGTTGTCTTCTTTTTTTTTACTTATAGGAATTAAGCTTGATCATTCCTGGAAAAAAATTAATGTGCTTAAGAGTTAGGCATGCTATTAATGTGGTTTGTGATGTTATGATGCACACTGGTATAGGGCGTGTACACATCTGATCATGATAGTCTGAGGAGACACAAAAATGGAATGGAAATTTGTAGACTACCATGCAAGGCTAACTTCACAGATCGATTTGAAATGGTTAGAATACATGTTTACCGATCCCTTGCTCATTTGTTGAATAGCTGTTTTATTTAACATTTATTGACTGGGAAAGTCTGACTTGGAACAAAGCCAATTCTCAGCGGACACCCTGGGAGAAATGCTTCAGATGCATGTCTTTGTAACGTGGGAAGAAACCGGAGTACCCAGAGAAAACCCACACACGCAGAAGGACATGCAGACTCCACACAAAAAGCACTCCAGCCGAGAATTGAACCGGAGAGCCTCTTGCTCTGAGGTGACAACGCTACTGCTGCACCACTGTTTTCTACAAGTTTCCTTTAACAGAACTGGACATTAGAGGTTACATTTCTTTTTGTGATTCTTGTATATCTGATTAAATGCAGGTAGTGATCCTATCTTACTTTGATCTTTTTCCCCCTTATTCTCTACTATTGAGTTTACATCTCGTCTACTTGGGTGCGTACTAATCATATGCGTGATTATTGAAAGATAGTGGTACATGAAACTGTTTCAATAAGGAGTGTTGCATCAATATATGCAATGTTTCTTTTTGTGTGCACTTTTTTGAACAGAAGGTTTGCATGGTGAAACTTATAAAAACTAAAACATAATGCATTTGTAGTAATGTGAGCTTCTAGCATCTCTTCATTGTTGACACTTTTACATTTGCTTGAAGTAACTTGAGCCTTTTTTGTTTTGTTTTTCTTCTAGCACCCCGGCAGGTAATACAGTTAGTGCTGCAGAGTTGACTTGTGGGATGATCGTGTGCCTTTCTAGGTCAGTAGACATCATCTTTTATTAAAATTAATTTTGATTGCTTTTAAAATAAACCTTGAAATTCCCAGCATTGTATGCTTAAGCTGTTAACTGAAGTTTTTATCTTATGTCAGCTTTTATTAGCCAGCTGCATTAATTGGCTGTATCCTACATTCTTATAATAGAGTACAAATAAGATGGACCAGGAGAGAAGTTTTTCTTTTATTTATTTATTTTTTTAACTAAGGATTATTTTAGAATAATCCAGATAGCCATTTAACATAACACAGAGTTCTCGTATGTAATATGCCATGTGCCAATACAAATCTTAGAAGCAGAGTGGGTCTTAACATTACTTGCCATTTTTGAAGTTCTAAGTGTAATTCTTAGTTTCTAACATCAACAGTATCAGCTATAAAAGTTTGTCGACTAGAATGTCACAATTTTCACAAAAATGACATTGAATCGCAGACCTTTGGAAAATTCTAAGAACCACCCCAACCATAAACTTAAACTATTAAAATTGAGCGTGTTTAAGGAAACAAAAGTCAAACACTGCTCTAAGAGCCCATTGAAGGAATTTTAAATAGAGTTGTTTCTCATGTAGACCATTTATTTATCATAGATTTCCCTCTGTTTCCCCTTCCTTGTTTAATCTGAGTATGTGATTTATTCGGTGGATCTACTCTGTCACTTCCTAGTGATCATTTTCTTTGCCACTAATATTAAGTGACATCAGTGCTTTTATATGCTTAGGGTAAGCTCCCCTAACCCAATACCATCATCCCTTCTTGTGATGCAGGTTGTTCTGGTGTGTCATTAATCAATCTTTGAAATTGTTCTGGAGTTCCTGACAGTCCCAAAATATGATCCCAGTCTCCCCCGGATTGCCTTTCTACTCCTCCAACATGTGGTTGACTTGGTCACATATTTAGGGTTACTATATATGTGGGACCATTCAGCATCTGAAATCTGGTTGTTGAACATTTTTCCTAGCTCTGCCTAACTGGCTTCACTGAGTAATTCCTTAATTGTAGCCCAGCTTGACATGCTTGTGTTATCAATTTTATTCCAAAAGTTCCCCCTGCCCTTGTTTCCATTATATATTTCACTGTAGCTAGAAATTGCCTCTCTTCACAATTCCTTCTCAACATACTTTTAGCTTTAAAGCTCAGTCCCTGATACCATAGCCTATGTTTTTCTTTAAGCGCTTATGGAGAGGCACTCAAGTCTTGATCACTCGTGTCTATAGTCACAATAAGTACTGTTAGATTAAATGTCATTTCCTTTTCTTAGTCCCATTGATTTATCAAGACTCTAAAGTAAAGTATGATGTATCATTATTTATTCTTGGGCATTTCAGTTTTTTTCTAATGCCCAACTTTGTGTTGGTCATAAAGGGCTTTGTGTGTGTGTGTGTGTGTGTGTGTGTGTGTGTGTGTGTGTGTGTGTGCACATTACACTTAGCTAAAGCTTTCAAACCTCATTGCTGTATCTGCCCTTGTTATTGAAAATGTATTGTTTTACCTGTATTTGTGTGCTCCACCCCCCAGTTGCCCATTAGCTGCCTGGCTGTACTGTTTTTACTTTATTTCCCAATCTGCGACTGGCATGGTCCCAGCCCTAGGAGACAGTTTTAAATTTTCCTCACTATATGTGAAAAATTCCTTGCTACAAAAATAATCCCTTATAGAGGGTTGTTTGAGGTTGTCTAGTTTGCCTCATGTTTATGTAGTACTGACATTGTAATTTTGCAGTTTAGCATATGTGGGGAAAAAAATGCATGCAATGAAAGCTGTTGGTGCTATGCACTGTGAACACATTCCTATGGTACAATGACTAATTTGTTTTCTCTAGGGAAGATAGTTGCACATTTTGCATTAATTGTCCATAGCCTGCTTCTTGCTTCCCAGGTCCATACAGAAATGAATATTTTAACTGTTCAATATGACAGTATAGGTCACGTACAAAGGTTTGGAACCTCAGTGAGATAGTTTATAATACATTTTTGTCTAATGAAGAGTGTGGTCATTTAGAAGTAAACCTGTACTTTTGATGCTTTTAATCTTTGATAATTTCCACATATATCCTGTTAATTTAAAAAGATTTTAACATGCAGTTTGTAAAATTCCAGGTACTGCTGTTTTAATACTATAGAATGTTATGCAACCTGCAGTATAAAGTCTTTCTCATTCTTTTTTCTAGGCAAATCCCCCAGGCTGTAGCTTCTTTAAAGGCAGGCAATTGGGACAGGAAAAAGGTATGCCTTTTTATAGTAGATGAGCAATCAGCAGAGTGAACGGGAGGTACATGCTGTAAATTTCTTTTTTTTTTTTTTTTAATATACACAGTTCATGGGTTCTGAGCTTAATGAAAAAACACTTGGAATAGTGGGCCTTGGAAGAATTGGAAAAGAAGTTGCAATAAGAATGCAGTCTTTTGGAATGAAGGTAGGTTTCCTTTTCTTATTACTAAATTAATGTACTTTTATTTTAATTGGTGTTTTAAGTAGGTTATAAAATTGAAACTTGTAGAATTTGCATGTTGCATGCATTTGAAGATATGCCTCTGCAGCTCTGCGCACAGAATGGAGGTTGTGAAACTGTTTCAGGCTTATACCAGTAGCCTTTTGGAGAGAAACTTAATTAGCTTTTTTGTAAAGTATATGAATAGTCTCGAACAGCAGGGTGACAATTGGAATATATAGGTTCATAGGTTCGTACTAGGCTATCTGCCCTAGGGCATTTATAAGCCTAGCCAGAGTGTGTGTGGCTTTCACCACCCCTTAGGATGAGAATACTGCGCCCATTTAGGGTTTAGTTTACTGTGCCTCTGTCTAGTAGTGACACAGAGATGACCCCCGGGGTAAACCTACGATCTCCCATCCACTCGTCAAGATTTCTCTTGAATAGAGTTAGTGAGGGGCTCTGCCTAACATGGATTGGGATTCTGTTCCAGAGTGTAGGGAGCCTCTGGGTTATGAATCTGTCCCTCCAGCACGTCCTATTTATTTCTGTGTTGAGGTTTAAGTCTCTTGCTCTCGTGGCTCTGATGGATTTGGATTTTCTGAGGTGGAGCTTGTCCATTAATTCCGGATTGGACATGGCCTTGTACGTCAGGCACAGATCACCTCTGAGTAGGCGGTATGCGACTGAATAGAGCTGGAGTTTTTTCAGTCGGGCAGCATATGACATATGTTTAAGACCCTTTATCTTCTTGGTGAGGAACTTTTGGGGTCTTTCCAACTGCTGCAGGTGTCGGGTAAGATACATCCCAAATGGGGCATTGTACTCCATCATTGGCCTGATAAGAGAAGAGTACAGGGGCACAATGACCTCTCTTGATCTAGATGTGAAACCCTTCATGATAAGGTGGGCAATATAGAAGATCTTCCTAACCACTTTGGCAATGTGAGTGTCAAATGAGAGGTTACTGTCAACCTGGGTCCCTAGGTCCCTGATTACCTCTTCCATACTTAATGGATTACCACCTATGTGGTAATTTGTGGGTACCTTGTTTTTCCCAAAGGGTATGACTATACATTTTTTGGCGTTCAGCTTTAGGCCATGGTTCTGGCACCAATTATCCATTTCTATGAGGCCTCTCTGAAGGATGTTTGTGTCCGCTGGGGTATCAATTATGGCGCCCAGTTTGCAGTCATCTGCGAACTTTGTCAGCCACAATCCTCCTATGTTTGCCTGTACCTCAGAAAAATAAATGCCGAACAAGAGGGGTCCCAGGACTGAGCCCTGTGGGACACCGCTTGTGACCGGCTTAGAGTCTGACATAGCTCCAGCAACTCTGACCCTGTGGGTTCTGTCCTTGAGCCAGTTTGCAACCCATCTTGTGACATATGGGTTTACATTTAAGCTGGTGAGTTTGTCTATGATGCCCGAGTGGGGTATTGTGTCAAAGGCTTTTGCAAGGTCAAGGTAGGCTGTGTGAACTGCCTTACCCTCATCAATGGCCTTAGTGACTGTTTCAAAAATGTCGACCAAGTTCAAAAGGCAGGATCTGCCCTTGACAAAGCCAAATTGGGTAGGATCCAATGTCTGTAGGTCCCCAATGTCTTTGTTTAGGAGTTCCATAATGATCCTGTCCATAGCTTTGCAGACCAGGCTCGTCAAGCTTATGGGGCGGTAATTTCCAGGGTCCATAGAAGCACCGCCTTTGTGAAGTGGGACCACTGTTGCCGTACGCCACTCTTTGGGTGATCCTGTAGTAAGGCTAAGATTAAACGGCAGCCTTATGTGTGGGTTTAGTTCCTCTTGGAGTTCATGTAGCACACAGCCCGGGACACCATTGATGCTGTGTTTTTAGCTTTAGAGAGGGCGGCTCTCACCTGGGCATCTGAGATGTTAGGGATGCTACACTCTGCTGGGATAGTTATTTCTCCTTTTGGGGGGGAGGGTGAGGAGAAATTTGCACTGAACCTGTCTGCCAGAATGTTGGCAATGTCAGTGGGTTCAGTGTATTTTGTGTCATTTTGGACTAACTCTGAGCATATCTGGGAGTTTCCACCCAGGTTTCTAACATAGCTAAAGAAGGCCTTGTGATTGTCTTTTGTATCTTTTGTAATTTTTCTCTCAAAGTTGGCCTTGGATGATTTTATGAGTGATCGTAGTTTTTTGCTAGTACTGATCAGAGTTGCCTTCCCTTTTAGGGATTTTGCTCTGTCATGTAGTAGCTTCCTCCTCCTGTTGTAAAGTTTGTTTATGGTTGGGGTCCACCAGACTGGGCGCCTGCCTTTGGGGGAATGGGTCTTGGTTTTATTTGGGATTGCATGATCCATGCATTCTTGAAGGTGCCCGTAGAAGGCATTTGTAAAGGATTCAGCAGTGTGGGTTGTGGTTTCCTCTGGCCCAGGGGCCTTGAAGGATACCACTTCAGTCTTAAGAACTGTGAAGTTGGCTTTTGAGAAGTTCTTCACTGTGGTCTTTTGGGCAGGGGGTGGGGGCAGGATGTGGATTTCCAGTGAGATTAATTTATGGTCTGATCTTACCAATGAGGGATATACTTCCGGTGTGGAGCATTTTGTCCCCATGTTTGTGATGATCAGGTCAAGTATATTGTCTCCTCTTGTGGGAATGGTGACTAGTTGTTCCATCGCATTTGAGTTTATGAATTCTAGGAACCTTTGGGCTAGGGTGTTGGGGCTTGAGTAATGTTCCCAGTCTGTTTGGGTAGTTGAAGTCTCCCAATATGATGGTATTTGGAGAGACATTCATACTCTCCAGTGTCTTCAGGAAGGCTCTGTGGGGTTCCTGAGTTTGAGAGGGTGGTCTGTAGCATGCTACAAACTGTAAGGCAGCTTTGCTTACGGTTAGTTGCACCTGGATGGGCTCCGATGCTTCGTGCGTTGCCACTAACCTGGAGGTGTGGGAATCTTTGAATATGGATACTCCCCCTCCTTTTGTGGTTCGGTCCAAGTTTTGGGGCCGGAAAACATGATATGAGGTAAAACCTGATAGTGCTGGGGTGCTCTCAGGAGCCTTGAACCAGGTTTCAGTCACTGCACAGACATCGATGTTCTCCATACTGAGGAGGGCTTTGAGAGCGTGCATCTTAAGGTTTAGACTTCTGGCATTGAGTAGCATTACCCTTAGTTTTTTTCCACTTGTGTTTTCTAGGGAGGTAGGTTTGTCATTTGAGCCTTGCCTAAAAATGGCACTATGGGGGTGGCAAGAGCCTTGACCAATATCCGGAAGCCCAGGGGTGACAGGTGCAAGCCATCCCTTGCGAAGCAGCGTGGCTTGTCGAGCATGTCATCCCAAGCAGACAGACATTGGATCCCCTTAGAATGACACCGGTAATTAAGCCAATTGTTAAAACTGATCATTTTGTCTTTGTACTGTGGCATCATTCTTGGTGAGGGTAAGATGCTGCTCATCATTATCTTGAATAATGATCTTAAAGGTTAGGGCATGTAGTCTCCTTCATAGAAAGTATGTACAGAAAAATGACAACACTTTCTGAGAGAAAGTGAGAAGTATTGTACATAGGTTTATGCTAGACTAATGCCAGTAGGGTCTCCACAGGCCTAGCTGTGCAACCCAACCCAGTTTTGTCCCAGAATACCTTGGACACCTATATGGTGGAGTTAAAGAGGTAGCTAAGGGTTATGTGGAGGGGGGAGGGCTATGTTAGGGATTAATTTACTTATTGTCAACCTCTGTCCGTCAGACATGGGGGGGGCCAGACTGGGGGTGAATTTGCGATTTCCCATCCAATGATCAAGGCTTCTTTAGGGTCAGTGATGAACTCTGCTTCATGTAGATGGGGAGCTTATTCCATAGCATGGGGATCCTTTGAGATGCTTATCAGTTTCACTACCATGTTCCGCTTATGTCACAGGCAAAGTTCAGGTACTTGGATCTAGTGTTTCTGTTACTGTTTGTTTTGCAAATGTGCAAGAAATCCAACCACACTCCCAAGGAGGGTTGGGCCTAGGGCTAGCAAACTGACCCCATAAAGCCGTAACTGCTACATAAACAACAAGCTCTGAAAGATGCTCAATGCCCGATGTACTGCATGGTGAGTAAATGGGAAAGAAAGAGAGAGAAGAAATCCATCAGAGCCGGATGTGAGGTTGCCTTATATGCTAGGCATAGATCGTCTCTCAGTAACCTGCAGGAAACTGAGTACAGATGTAAGGCCTTGAAGTTGATCTGTGTAGGAAAGGGTATTCATACTCTGGATTCTCATGGTGTGGAACCTTTCGGGGCTTTTCAGCTGTTGCAAGTGCCTGGTTAATTACATGCCTAAGCGGGCATTGTACTCAATTATGGGTCTGATAAGGGCTGAGTAGAGTTGTAGTATAACTTCCTTGGACCTGGATGCCATACCTTTGCATATGAGCTGGGTAACATAGAATCATTTTCTTACTGTCTTTGAGTACATGTTGGTCTGTCTTTGAGTACATGTTGGTCGAAGACCAGATTACAGTGTATATATGTATGTATATATATGTTCCCAGATCCCTGACTATCTGGTTAACTCTTAGGGGTGTTTTTATCAATGGAGTGATTAGCTTGGATGGACAATTTCCCAAGGGGCATACAATACATTATTTCTTCATGTTTAGTTTTAATCTGTGGCTTTGACATCAGTCATTTGTTTGTTTTCCATCCTCTTGTAGGATGATGATGTCATGGGGGAATCTATAATAGTTCCCAGTTTGTAGTCATCTGTGAACTTAGTGAGCCATAGGCCTTTGACATTGGCCTTGACTTCCGAGAAGCAGATGCCAAACAGGAGCAGGCCCAACATGGTGCCCTGGGGAACTCCGCTGGTGACCAGACTCCTGGTGGAAGTGGTCTCATTGATCCTGACTTCTTGGGTCCTATCCTTGAGCCAACCAGCAGTCCAATGAGTTATGAGCCAACCAGCAGTTCAATGAGTTATGTATGGATTTATGCCTAGTTCTGAGAATTTGTCGCCAATACCTGAGTGGGATATCGTATCAAATGCCTTGACCAGGTCAAGATAAGCAGTATGCACAGATGTTATGTGATCCTATCTCGCCTACATTCTGACTGATGGGTTCGGAGCCGATCCCTCGGCTCCGACTCGGCACGCTTATGCCAAAGAGCGAAGTCTCTTATTGGCTGAGCTTACTATATCCCAGGATGCACCACTACCAATCCCCCAGATCTCGTTTGCCGCTAACAAGCAAAGACGTGGTCTCGAGCTTGGCTGAGCTAAGTAGTGTTTTTTCACTAACTTTTCTGTCAGGATTTTCTTTAAAATTCAACAAAAAGCTGTTTTAACAGCTATCTAGTGGTTTTTGTGCTTGAATGAGTATTTTCTTGGTAAAATATTGTGTAGTGACTGTGTTTTGACAGACTAGAGGTCCCATCGGAGTTGAAGGGCCTTCCCCTGTCAGTTCGTTGTTGGCTAATTCCTGTTATTTTTAAGGTTATTGAATCTACTTCTTTTGGTGTTGTGTTAGTCCTTATTAAAAGGACAGGAAAGTAAAGAAGAAGAAGAGAGAGCAAGAAAAATTCTATAGTGTAGTCAGTGTTTCTTGTGTTTCTTCTTGGCTAGTTTTCTGTGTTTGGATTGCCATAATGTCACAGGCTCCTAGGCCTTCAGGATTTAAAAAGTGCACTAAGTGCAGTTTTAAGATGTCGATCACAGACGACCACTCTCTCTGTGTACATTGTTTGGGCGCCAAACATTTGCAGGAGTCCTGCAGCGTGTGTCACGCGTTTTCCTCGAGGGTCCTCCAAGAGAGGAAAAATAAACTTATTTTGAAAGGCCTTATCAAACCCTCTTTTGAAGAAGCTTTAGCATCCTCTCCTTCTCCTGCTAAAAAGAAAAGGGCGTCGGCTCCGACCAGTCCGTCAGACCCGACCGCCAAAAGACATAGGCAGGCTTCTCCTTCGGCTCCACGGACTTCGGAGCTGAGGGTGGAACGGTCTGCCTCGATGCCTCCAGTCTCGACTCCTCTGGTCTCGGAGCCGACGGCTGGGGCATCAAGAGGCGGGTCACCTTCATCGGCTCCACTGATCTCTGAGCCGATGAAGGTTGTCCGCTCAGACACTTCCTCCTCGGCACCGAAGTCCTCTTCGGCACCGATGGAAATTGGATTGGACACTCCCTCGGCGCCGATAGTTATCGAGTCGCCTTGGAGCCGGTCCCTTAGTCCCGTGGAGCCATTGGAGAGACCTACTCGGACCCGTTCGTTCTCTTCCAGGTCATCAAGGATGTCAGATTCGGACATAGACAGGGTGCTCCAAAGACTGTTCCAGTCCCCAGTCTTTCAAAAATTTGTTTCGGCTCCGACCCAATTGGTTTCGGAGCCGATAGCCCACTCCATTGCCATTCCTCCGACCGCTTCGGCTCCGTCGGAGCAGGTGCTGATGGAGCCAGTAGAGATCCTAGGGTCGGCTCCGACCCTTACTCCAACCCCGGCCTTCGGGTCTGAGTTTAGCACGCGGACTTCTTCGGCTGGACCCGGGGGTGACGTTTCGGGACCAATGCTGTCGGTTCCGAGCCTCCCTCTCGCTGCTTCGGCTGCGGGACTTCCGTCTGCTATCATGGCTCCGGGGACCGGACACTCCCAGGATTCTGGGGGTCCGGCTTTCAGAGCTATGAGGAGTGCCTTGGCCAAGTCTTCGGCCATCTCTGCGGCTTTACCGGCACCTTCCCTGGGCATGGAGACTGGGTCTTTGGCAGTTCCCCTGTCTCTAGGCAGCGGAGCCCCGGGGCCTGAGGTTACCCCTGAGGGTTCTTCGGAGTTGTCTTCGGAGGAGCCCCCAAGGAAGAGATCGTGCAAGAGGAAGCACGTGGACTCCCCCGAGTCTCTTACATCGGACACTGATCTTGATGATGCAGAGGGGTCCCCAAAGTCATCCTCGGATGATGTCTCATTTGCAGACATTCTAGAGATCCTTAAGCAACGAGGCGGCTGGATTTCCAAACCCCCCTCCGCTGATGAGTCAGTGCTTCTCAAGGCCTTTGGGGCTCAGCCCTCCGCCTCCTGGGTGTCTCCGCCCTTCGACGAGCTCCTGGATTTGGTTTGTCGGAGGGCGTGGGAACATCCAGATACTGTGGAACCAGTGCCTTCTTGCCCTAACAAATTTTTGTCTGCCCCACCCGAGAAGGAGTTCTTGACGAAAGGCGTGGCTGTAGATGCCATGGTGGTGGCATCTGCTACACAGCAGGACGTGGCAGAGGCTTCAACGTCCGTCCATCCTCCTAATAAGGAGTCTAGGAGCATGGACTGCACGGAAGCGCACCCTGACTTCAGTGGCCTTTACTCTAAGGTCCCTGAATTATTTGGCACATTTCACCAGACTACAGAGGGATCTGGTCAAGGAGCTGTCAGACTCCCTCTCAGGTAACCTACCTGAGCAGCTAGCCCAGTCGGTTAGCTCTCAGTTGGCTATCCTTACCTCGATTTCTAACTCGTCCATGAGGCTCATTTCATATGCGGCCGAAGGGGCAGAGCGGCAGGCACAGGCGTGGCTCACGGAGACAAGCCTGGCTCCGTTGTGTCATTTCATGGAGGCCTTCAAGTCTTCCTTCACGACGCTCCCTTTGATGGGTCCTCTTTGTTTGGACCCAAGGTAAAAGACACTCTTACCCGCTGTGAGCAAGAGGGAAAAACTTTATCTGCCGTAGGAGCACGTTATTCCACTCCCTTCGCCTTATCCCAAGGCTAAAAGAGGAGGGAAGATGTGGTTCCGCAAATCACAGAAGTTCTTTCCTCAACAGCAGGAAGATTCCCCTTCCAGAGGCAGAGGATGGGAAATTTTTCTGGGAGACGCCGTCCCAGAGGCGGCAGAGGGCCCCGCAACACTGGAGACCGCGAGTCCTTTCGTGGCTCTTCAGCCTCCCACATTTCATGAGGGATTGCCCGGCTGTGCTGCTCCGGAGCCAGTCGGGTGCCGTTTTGCCAAGCACCTAAAAGCCTGGGAGTCTATTACTCAGGACAGATGGGTGCTTCGGATTTTTGCCGGAGGTTACACCATTCCCTTCACATACTCACCCCCACCGTCCAAAAAAATCCTGGACCCACCACCCAGTCAAAGGGAAATTGCAGTCGCAGAAACTTCAAAGCTGCTAGAAAAAGGAGTCATCCAACCGGTCCCCACAGACCAGATCGGATCCGGAAATTACTCAAGGTTCTTTTTAGTGCCAAAAAAGACAGGGGACCTGAGACCCATATTGGATCTCAGCAAACTAAACCAGTCCGTCATGAAGTCCAAATTCCGAATGGTCATTTTACAATCCATTCTCCCATTGTTGGAGAAGGATGTTTGGATATGCTCCATAGATCTCAAGGACGCCTATTATCACATACCGATACATCAGGCGTCCAGGAGGTATCTGCGCTTCAGCCTGGGAGACAGTCATTTCCAATTTTGTGCACTGCCCTTTGGTCTCACCACAGCCCCCAGGGTGTTCACCAAGTGTTTGGCAGTAGTGACTGCTCACCTGAGGAGTCTCGGATTCCAAGTGTTTCCCTATCTGGACGACTGGCTCCTGACTGCCACCACCAGGCATCTAATACTCGACAACCTACAAGCCACCATCTCCCTGGGTGCTTCCCTGGGAATTGCATTCAATTGGTCAAAGTCTGTCTTGCTGCCCTCTCAGCGCATAAGATTCATAGGAGCAGAGATAGACTCAAAATTGATGCGCATCTTCCTTCCTACCGAAAGGATTCAAACATTACAAGGTCAAGTCCGAGCCCTGCTTCCAAGATCCAAAGCCCCAGCCAGGTTGGTCCTGCAACTTTTAGGTTCAATGTCTGCCACGGTTCTCCTAGTTCCGCTGGCAAGATTGCACATGAGGATTCTTCAATGGCTGTTATCGACACAATGGTCTTTTCAGGATCTCCCCCTCAATCATCTCATACTGATTACAGAAACGTGCAAACAGGACCTCCGCTGGTGGCTTCAGCCATCCAATCTGAATCAGGGAAGACCTTTTGTTATACCCCCTCCGGTGGCCACCTTGACAACGGATGCCTCCCAGACGGGGTAGGGGGGGCATTGTCTGGGCAGGTTAGTTCAGGGTTCTTGGCTTCCAGACGAAACTTTTCTCCATATCAATGTATTGGAAATGAGGGCTGTACTTCTGTCCCTACAAGCCCTCCACAAGTTTCTCCCTCAAGGCATTATCGCTATCCACACAGACAACATGTCGGTGGTCTGGTATCTAAACAAACAAGGAGGGACCAGATCTTACCCCCTTTGCAGAGAGGCCATGAGGGTGTGGGAATGGGCAGTAGCTACCATCCGCTTCCTGGTAGCGACCCACATTCCAGGAAAATCCAATGTATTGGCAGACAGATTAAGCAGGACGACTCTCTCTCCTCACGAGTGGTCCCTGAACGAAACAGTAGCAGCTCAGGTTTTCAAAAGATGGGGGACCCCGTGCTGCGACCTGTTTGCAACACCACAAAACACAGCAAAAGGTTCTTTTCCTTGACTCCGCGTCAGGGGGAGGCAGCTACGGATGCTCTAGTCCAACCTTGGCCAACAGGACTACTTTATGCTTTTCCTCTGGTTCCACTCCTCCCCAAAGTCATCCAGAAAGCTTCCCAATTGGGGTCCACAATGATTCTAATTGCTCAGATTGGCCTCGTCAGGTATGGTTCCCCTACCTAAAGAAATATGCTCTGGACGGTCCTTGGTTTTGGATCTAACTCCGGACCTGCTGATTCATCAGTCGGGACGACAGCACCAGTCCCTTCACACTTTGAAATTAACAGCCTGGCTCCTCCACTTCCGACCTTAGTCAGAAATCACACCTTAGACCCGGAAGTTATTCACATTTTATCTTCAGCCCACAAACCCACCACTAAGAAATTGTACCTCAGTAAGTGGAAGAGGTTTGCTATCTGGGCTCAACTCAGAGGCTTAGACCCTATTACTGCCCGATACCAGAGGTCTTGAAATTTTAACATCCTTGTTTAATCAGGGATCTTCAGTCTCTACTATTAAAGTCCAACTAGCGGCTATCTCCAAATTTCACGAATCCATAGACCCACTGTTGATGAGCAGCAGATTATGTAAAACTTTCATGAAAGGTGCTGTGCTTTTAAGACCCCCAGTTTTTCATCCTGCGCCTCCGTGGGATCTTGATTTGGTACTTCGTGCCTTAACATCTTCCCCTTTTGAACCGGCTGCTACTTGTGAGTTGAAATATCTGTCTTGGAAAACTGCCTTCTTAGTTGCAATTACCTCTGCAAGAAGAGTTTCAGAACTTCAAGCCCTATCTATCAAACCACCGTACTTGATTTTTCACAAGGATAGAGTATCACTTAGGCCTAATCCATCTTTTGTTCCAAAAGTTTGTTCTAGTCTTTGTCTCCAACAATCTCTAGAGCTACCAGTTTTCTTTCCAAAATTTTCAAATTAAGCGGAATACACCTTGCATAAATTGGATGTTCACAGGCAATTGCGCTTCTATCTAGACAGGACTCAACAAATTTGAAAAACAGACCA
The DNA here is from genome assembly GCF_019279795.1 of Protopterus annectens. NCBI lineage: Eukaryota > Metazoa > Chordata > Ceratodontiformes > Protopteridae > Protopterus > Protopterus annectens. Next base: position 69,512,494 of record NC_056738.1, read on the forward strand.
ATTGTTTGTGTCCTTTTCAGATAATAAATTGGGTAAAACCATCACTAAAGCTACTATTTCCAAATGGATTAGAGATTGCATAACTCAGGCTTATTCCTCTTCAAATAAGCAACTTACAACGTCTATCAAAGCTCACTCTACCAGAGCTATGGCTACCTCTATTATGCTTCATTCCAAGCTCGCTATTTCTGAGATTTGTGCTGCGGCTACTTGGTCCAACCCGCACACTTTCATTTCCCACTATAAATTGGATGTGGCATCTAAAGGGCGAGCATCATTTGGTTCCACGGTACTCAGGAGTGTTTTCCAGTGAGCCACCCAGGATTCAGGTGCTAGGGACGCTGTCCCATCAGTCAGAATGTAGGCGAGATAGGATCACATAACATCTTTTAGTTATGTACTCACCATAACTTCAGATGTTTGGGATCCATCTCGCCTACATTCCTAATACCCACCCTCCTTCCCCCTGCCTTGGAGATCAGAAGAGATGGAACGGTTTGAGTTCTACTATTTTTATCTTGTATCATCTGTCGATGTTATATAAGCAGTGCGTGCATGTGTGCATGTATGCGGACAAACTAGATCTGGGGGATTGGTAGTGGTGCATCCTGGGATATAGTAAGCTCAGCCAATAAGAGACTTCGCTCTTTGGCATAAGCGTGCCGAGTCGGAGCCGAGGGATCGGCTCCGAACCCATCAGTCAGAATGTAGGCGAGATGGATCCCAAACATCTGAAGTTATGGTGAGTACATAACTAAAAGTTTTCCCGTCATCCATAGCCTTGGTGACCCTTTTGAAGTCTGCCAGGTTGACCAGGCAAGACCTTCTCTTAAAGCCAAACTGGGTTGGGTTCAGTGTCTGTAGGTTGGCAATATCCTTGTCAATCATTTCCATGATATTTTGTTCCATGGCTTTGTATATTAGAGTAGACAGACTAATGAGTCTGTAGTTCTTGGGGTCAGTTGATGGTCCACTGTTATGAAGAGGGATCACCATTGTGGCTGTCCATTTACCTGACATGTAACCTCTTTTGAGTCTGTAGTTAAAGACTGCCACTAGTGGTCCTGCTAGGTCATGTTTTAGGCTATTTAAGAAACAACCAGGGACATTGTCAGGGCTCATTGAAGCAGTGTTTTTGGCCTTGGCAAACAGGTGGGGGATATGCTAAAGGGATTTCACAGGGGGTACTGGGGGGAGTGACGTTAGAGCTAAATTTATTCCCCAGTAGATTTGCTATGTTGTCCTGGTTATTGAGGTTTGTCATTTGTCACCAGTTTTTCAAACTGCTGAGTGTTACCTTTAAGGTTCCTGACATAGCTGAAGAAGGCCTTGGGATTTTCCTTAACCTGGGAGGCTATCCTGACTTCATAATTGGCCTTGTTGGACTTTTAATTTTTTGTTTAGTTGAATCAGAGAGTTCTTGTGCCTATGAGAGTTGCACTTTCTGATTTTGGCCACAACTTGTTTTCCTTTGTTATATTCCCTGTGGGGTGTTATTTGGTGGTAAATCTGGGCTTCTGGTAGGTACAACAACCTCAATGTAGCCATTTACATATTTGAACAGGGATTCTGTAAATAATTCTGTATAGGTAACTGTGTTCTCTGTGTTTAGGTGAATAGTGAATTTTGGCAAACTAGCACTTAATAGGATGTAGTTTGCTACAGAATAGTTCCTAACTGTGTTAGGTTTGTTGGGTTTTCCAAGTTGATTTTTATTTCAGTGGAGACAGCTTTGTGGTCCCGCCTACCCATGAGGTGAGTATGTTGTAGGTGGATGTAGACACACATGAGACTATGTGCAGCAGATAATTTATGAAAGGATAATGGTTTCAGAAACCATGGTAGTGTTTTGGACAGATGTACATTTCTACTGAGCAACACATTGTAGACTTGTAGTGATTGCCTTTTCAACAGCAAAGATGTATGCAGAGAGCATAGACCAAGCAGTCTTCCTCCTCTGCAGCTGGTCTGCCATGTTTGTATCTAGCTTGACAGCAACAGTCTATAACACATTTTAAGGACGCAGGAGCCATACATATCAACAAGTTTTGCATGTTTGGTCCCAGTCTTCACTTTCTTTTTATTACTAAAACAGTGTATGTAGCTGTTTGTGGCTTTACCATGCTGTGTGTGTGCATTTATTTCTTGGCAAATGATGGTTGGCTTCCATGAGTTCCTACCCCATCCCCAAAGATAGCTAACTGGGCTGTTGAACTCTCTTTGTAAAAGCAGTTATTTGAAGAGGTCAGCAAGCAGACAGCTGTTGCCACAAAATATAACTATATTTTCTTAAAAAGATGCTTCAGATCTATTTAAGGGGGGGGGCAGCCAGTATCGAGCAGTTAATCACATTATGAATAAAGTTACTTAAGAATAATAAGTCTGGTTCATGAACTACCACTGGGAAATTTTCCATGATGTGGATTTTAGTATTCAATTTGAAATGTTATTTTATTTATTTTTGTTCGTTAGCTTGACTCGTGTGTTGGGTCAGCTGTGAAATAATAGTAATAATCTTAAATGTTGAACTGTAGTTCTGGTTGAAGGCAACCCTTTAGCTAACTTTGTAGTATATTGTAGTGATGAGATCATATTTATCTAGGTCTGTTGTCTCAATTTGATGTGAAATGAGTTTCAGCAGTTAACTAATGCTACTATCCTTTCTACAAATGTGGAGAAGCGGTCATTAAGAGCGAAATCCTTTATTTGCTCTCACATTAACATTTTATTATAGATACTTCATCTGCTCTGATTATTTTGGGGGGGGAATGGCCACAAACTTTGCCTTCCAATATCAAATCTTTTGCAGGCTGATTAGAGCAGATTTAGAGTCTGGGTTCTTGTAACGTTTAAAGATCATTTGCAGTTTGAACACCTACCTTTAGAAGGTGCTCTCCATGCATTGTTCTGCATGTGTAGTATTCATCCACAACCCCTTTTCCCCATTTTTATGTATAGGGTCAGGGTGTCATTTCAACAGTGACAATCATCTAGAGCAAAGGTTTACACGTCTGGGTGGCTAGCCTTGTTGCAAAATATATCTTTACTTGTTTAAGAACACTATTTCACAAATAAAGCAACTTAAATAGACCACACTTTGCTGAATAATGCTCTCCTGGTGTACTCCAACATGCTTTCAGGTAATCACCTGCTCTTTTGAGGACTTGAATGGATGAAAATGCGTATTGTAGTAACACGAGTGTGGTTGTTTGTGTGCTTTGAGATGAACATTGTAGTAGTGACGATGATGATGATAATAGGTGCTTAAAACAGTTGATTTTTACATGGAAACATTTGTTGATGTGGCTTTCAGGATAAATGTATTGATATGGCTTAAGAGACAGAGCATAAACTTTTGAGAAAGCATTAAATTCATTACTGTTATCATTATTTCACTTTTCTGATATTCAGACTTCTGAGACCTTCTCAGAAGATGGCTGTCTTTTGGGAGAAGGAGTGATGAGACGTGTATTAAAGCGTAGGGGAAGTTGCAGGACTGCTTTTGAATGATTATTAATATGGCATTTCAGTGGCAATCTGTGTCCTGCCGCACCAAGTTAAAATGTATTGCTGTGACTACCATATTTCACTTTATTCACATGCAGACATCATAAATTTGCACAGAAAGTGGCCTTTTTTGTGAAAGCAAGAGGCGTAAGTGTTTCTGGGAGAAGCAAGCTAAAAAAGATTACTGTGGACATTTTATGTGACTTAACTGTCAGATGTGGTGTACCGTCCTGGAAAGGGCTGAGTCCACTCACACAGTATGTCTGTGAAAGGAGTTGAAGTTACAGTTTGTTGTATTTCTGTAAACATGCTGAAGATACAGCACTTGTTTATTTGAACTTGCTACTCTAATTTCATTGTCTCCCCAATTCAGGTGTTTTTATGTATTTTTGACAACTAACTTAAACAAGTTGTGAGAGGATGTATGTAAATAATAATTTTTTTTTGTAACATAAGAACAAAAGCACTGTCTTCCTTGAAAGTAATAGTTTTCTCGGAAGGGATTGTTTTACATGTACTAGAAATGTTGTTACAGAATTAAGTAAAAGGAGAAACATTAGCAGGAATTGTTATGTACCCAGACATTTAATTTGTAAATTTGCAGCTGTTGTGTTACGTCTGCACCTAAGCTCACAATTTAACTTCAGTTTGTAACTTAACAACCAGTTTTTTTTTTTTTTTTTTCAAACACATTGAATTATCACTTGTGACATAGGCAAATTTACATTCATATAAAAGTAATCAAACATTATACATCACGTATATTGCTATATATCATGTAACCTAAGCAATATTACATAAATTATTCATTTCCTGCCTTTTTTTAAACAAAACACTTTTATTAAACCATCACTTACTTAGACAATCATACATTTATATAAATGAAAACAAACCACACCGACACAATCCTAGTTGGAAGCATTTTACATCACAAACCATAGTGACACACTCCCAGTTGCCAACATTATACAACACTTATAATCTACCCAATCTTTGTCACTCAAACATTATAGCTCATTTAACTTCTGCCACCTTTTAAACCTCATTCCTCCCTTGTATGCGTTGTTCTTTTCTTATGTAGTTTGCTCCTACCCTTTTGTAAAGATCTGAATTCCAGTTGTTTTATCTCTGTTACTGTATTCACTACTTCCGGTATAGGTGGTTTAGATTTTGATTTCCATTTTGTAGTAATTGCTTTTTTGGCATTCATTGGGGAAGTCTGCTGGAGAGAGAATGATGGATTGGCAAGGTATGTAGCCCTGTGTATAGGTTTTCTTTGGGTCGGGGGGAGCTACCTGTTATGATGTTTTACTTCTTGTCAGAATTTGTTTGGGTAAGTGTAGGATAGTGGCTTTCCCAGATAACACATGTATGGCTTTGTGCCTTCGACCTTCCTGTTAAGTGATATTTTGTAGAGCTGTATAATATTTTCTAGTTAAGGTTTGTGTCTTTTTCCAGCTTTTCCAGGCTTCACTACAAAGTTGCATCAGTATTTTTAGGTTCTGTGATGTTAGTTGGGTGTGAGATGATTTATGAGGTCAGTGTGTATGTGGCAGTTAGTTTTAAAGGGGGTGTCTGGCTCATGTTCAACTCATGTTCTAGTTGTTTCTGGTTATAGTCTGCTATTATTCAGATAAATTTTGGATGATGGGACCGATGTAGTTTAGGTTGAAGTCCCTGAGTCTAATGGTGTATTTTTTGCGGTATGTTAGTATTAATGTTTTGTAATAGAGTTCATAGGTTGTATCTGTGGTGGTGCAGCGGTAGCGTTGTTGCCTCACAGCAAGAGGTTCTCCCGTTCGATTCTCGGCTGGAGTGCGGGGAGTGCCTTCTGTGTGGAGTCTGCATGTCCTCCTCGTGGTTGGGTGGGCGTTCGAAAGACATGCGTAAATGGGCATGTCTTCGTTGAAGGTCGAGCTTGCACCTCGGCGTTCGTGAAAATCTACTGCCAATCAATAGCGGACCAGAGTTCCGCTGTGGCGACCCCTAACCGGGAAAAGCCAAAAGACAACAACAGTAATTGCTTTCTTGGCCGCCACCATTATTAGACGCAGCAAGGCCTTACTATGTCTAGGCAATTCCGATTCTGTACCATAGCCCAGAAAAATCATCTCCCTCATCAGACCAATCTGCCCACCAAGCATCTCTGACGATGCATCCTGCAGGGAATCCCTAAAGTCCACCAACTCACCACAGTTTGTTGTCTACAAAATTTTACTTGAAAATGTTACATTGTTTTATAGATAAATTCCAGTATTGATAGTTTGCAGACTGCAGTCTATATCCAGATGCTGACTTTATCATATTATCAAATCATTAGCAGTAAAAAAAATGATTTCAGTAGACAACCTATCATTTCTGGTACTGCACATAGGGTGAAGCCTAAACTCTATTTGTTGAGAAAGGCAGTCTGTTACATGTAAATCAGACTTCTGATTATGGACAAGAGTTTCCAATGGCACTCAGTGTGTTTTGTATCTGATGATCCTGTCATAATTTTCAAATACTTGTCAAGGAACTGGCAGAGGAACTCTCACACAAGTTTGAAATTCAGTGTGTTAGGAGGTCTTTGGCTCTGACAGTTTGACATTATACCTGGTTTCCAATTGTGGGATACTTGATCTGTATTTTAAAAAAAAATGGCAAAACACATTTCCACAATATATTAGCAGTACATTTTCATTAGACCAAAAGTAAAAAAATATATATATTTAATGAAATAAGTAAACCACTTATACATTTCACCAGACAAGGCAGCATATTCTGTTACTGCATATAGGCTGAGGCCTCAATATATTTATACTGTTAAGGGCATGGAGATATATATATATATATATATATATATATATATATATATATATATATATATATATATATATATATAATATGTATTTTTTGTATTTACATTTGTTTACTGGGGTGGAGTCTTGATCAAGCATGACTATTTATTTACAGGCCCAGCTTGGGTTGTAATGAGCATTACAACAAAGGACAATTAGTATAACAGAAACAGAAAATACAGTACAAATGCAAGATGACCAGTGGTATGGCAATGAGTTCTAATATGTTATACATAAATCTTCTAGGATGGGAATACACTTGTCAAAAACCTGTGGTATAATCCAAAGATGAAGCAAGTTGAATAGTTCATAAACAGAAGGAACAACAAGTAGAGCAATATCAAGAAAGTCTAGGGAGAGGTCAGTGTTTAATGGGAGAACATAAATATGGAAGGGGCTATCAGGGGTTGGAGAATTGTATGCATATTTACAAGCTGTCTGTGTTGTGCATTATTGACAGTTGTAGAGAAGTTGATGTTAATGGTAATGAGTAAATGTAGTGCAAACGTTTTATTTAGTTATGTGACCTGACCTGTTTTATTACAAACATTTTATGCAGAAATTGTTTGAATAGATGTCTGAAGATGGGAAATATGACATTTCAGTTATTTGTTCAGGTAGGTTTTGCTCTTTTGGTCAGGATAAAACAGACTAATATTTGTGGGTTCTTTTCAAGCAGCTTTATTACACACAAACGTCAGAAATGAGGCTTTGTAACTTAACTTAAATAAACTTATAAAAAGACTGAGTACCACACTCATACATGTTAACATCCTGGATGTTCTCTCAAAATGGAAGTGCTGCCTGCATGTGCTGAGTATTCATATGCACGTACTACATCTGGAAATGCTTCTTAAAGGTACATACACACACTCTTATCTACATCCTCTGTCTTTGAGAAATAGTCCTTGTATGAAATGACAGTATTCAATGACATGCAATTTACAGAAATGATCTTTTGACATGCAGTCGTACAAAATTAGACACATAGAAAACAAGTATGTCCAAGTTATTGTGTATTTTACACTAGGTCTGGAAATACAACCTGATCGTGTAACATAAAAGTCAGAATTGGATCTAGCAACGGGGACAGTCTTCTTGAAGAATAACTGCACCAAGACCAAACTTTTAAGCATCACAAGAAATAGCTACTGGTTTGTGAACATCATAGTATTTTAATGTAGGTGGGTTAGCAGTTTGCTCTTTGAGGTTGTCAAATACTCCTTGTTGTTCTCACCATGACCGTGCAACAGTTTTGTAATCGGTCTGGGCCTGTGCATAACCATCAGTGCCTCAAAAAATCAGGCTTGCCATGAATGAGTCCTCTGAGCTGAAAAGTGAACTTAGTATTCTTTAACTATAGCTCTTTGTTATCCAGCCTAAGAATTGCATTTAATTTTCCCTACTGACTGTGCTTGAGGCTACAAATGCTTGCTGAATGATACTATGTCAGCAGCTGAGGAAAGTGTCATGCTAACAATGGAAATCAACCAAGTACACAGAAGTTTAAATTACTGCAGGACTTCAGTATTGTAAGAAGCTTTTGTTTTATCCCTCATCTTTCTGTTCAAGGTGTAAACCATTTGTAAGCATATACAGCTGGGAGGGGAGGGTACAGTTCAAGCACTCAGTTTATATAAACCAGCAACTACAACTAAACATTGGTCTTCTTAAAACTTTGTATAACTTGCCTTGTGTTTTTTGCCAAACAGTAGATGGAACAAAAAAAAAATTCCCTGTTCTTTTTTTCATAGTATGAAAAGGGCAGCTTATAGTCTTGCAGAACAAGTGCAGCTGTGGGCTTTAGGAAGTGTTCTTGTGTTTTTGCTAGTCAAGAGACAGGACAAGAAAATTCCATGAACACTGTAGCTCTCCCAGTCATATGTAATATTAGGTGTGTGTATATACATATACTATATATTTTTTACATGTGTGTATGCATCTGTAGCATGTTTGTGTGTGTGCAAGCATGTATTCTACTATGTTTATTATATATTCATATGGGTGCATGTATAGAAGGGTTCATATTATATGATCAAACGCTAGAAATAGCGAACGATCTGTTATCTAACACAAATGCACAAAATCATAAAATGTTGAAGGAACGGATCAGCAAATTTTTTTCCCAGGGATCCACCTTAAATATACCAACTCAGAGATCACCCCACAGTGACGAAAATAGCAAAGTCTGGAGAACGACCCAGCGATTTTTATTTCCCCCCCCCCCCGGGAAAAGATTCGCTGATCCGTTCCTTCAATATTCTGTGGTTTCGTGCATTTGGGTTCGACAAATGAGCCTTCTCTATTTCTAGCGTTCGATCATGTAATAGGAACCCGTATATAATACTTGTTTTTTTACCATATGCTCCTATATTTGTGTGTGTGTTTATATATGACCTATTCAATATATACACTTTGATTTATAAAAGTGTGTCCAGCGATGTGTGCATATATTCTTTTTTGTATGTAGTGGTATATATTATAGACAGCTGGGATCATAATCATCTTATGTGTTTGAGATGTGGATGTGCGGAGATTCACCTCAAGATCAAACAGTAGCTTGACAGGTGAATCAGTCATTTCATTCATAATGCTTTGTAGTACACTGATCTACTGTTCTGAAGTACTAAAAATTATAGAGGAAAAACAGTGTAGGAGTGTGAAGTGTATCAAACGGGATAGGTTATTTTGAGCACAAAAAGGGAAATTGGGCAGCTTAAAATGTTTCGCAAGGGCAGGTAGCCTAGTACTTAACTATGAACCTAGAGATGTTTTACAACTTTGAAAGCTTGAAACACTTGCTGCTGCCACACAGAAAGCAAGACTAGGTGTACCTTTGGGCTAACTCCTTTAATTAGTCGCTTTTTTGTTTAGCCAGGTGAAGTGTCTTACAGCTCCAGGGTGAGTGCTATGTATGCTTTAGCACAAGATTAGAGCAGTGTATAACAAAACTAGTTATGCACCTCTCTGACGTCAAAGATGTGCATAGCAAGGTTGTCTTTTTCCCATTTCAGTGTGTAGTCAGCATGTTTCACATACTACATTGTTGTATCTTTATGAATCACTTTGTAGCCTAGTACCAATTTTTAAGACATGGGCATGTGTACTGCTTGTGCATATATTGTGTTGGGGAATGTGTTTGGGCAAAGAATTTTTTTTTTTTTTTTGAGAGAGAGAAAACGGAAATCCTGTGTTTCTGCAAACTGTATGTTTGAATGGAGGAAAATAAGCATGTGTGTTATTTCTGCAGACCTTGGAATGTGCGCATTGCATTAATAAAGTTCTTTAAATGAAAATGCTTTGCTTGTAACAGTTTGAAAGATGTATCCAAAGAGTGCTTTCCAGGGCCACTCTCCTTGCATGCATGCTGGGCTGATTACAGGATAGATCACCAGGGAAAAGAGGGAGACACTTGATCAGCAGCTTTTAAGGAAAGGAGCCACAAACCTTATGTACATCAGAATGACAGTCCCCTCTTTACTTACAGTGATCTACTCGGCAATTGGCCAACCATGCATCACAGAACTTTCCAGCTATTCATCTTGGCTGATGCAAATTTCCTATATTAACTTTCGTTTAGTTGCCCTAGTACTTGTATATATTCCAAAGCATTCGACTTCACCTCATGGCTTCTGTTCATAGTGTGGTAATCTCATCAAAACAATGAAATGTGAGCAGCTCTTCTACTTCTGCTATTAGTTGTTTAATGATATTAGTTGTTTAATGATTCTGCAGTGAACTCAGTATGTCATTATATTCTCCTCTCTGAACTTTAAAACCTTTTACAGGAGCCAGTCTCCTGTGCAATGGATAGAACCTCATCCTCCAAATACAAGAATTTGTGCAGTGATCTTATACTGCTAGCTCAAGAGCAAAAGAGCTGTCCTGTCTAAGTATCAGCTTTACTCCAAAAGGACATTTGTAGTTAGCCTGGGCTTTACATCCTTAGGACTACACTGATGACATATTTGTAGATGTGAGGTTGTGCAGTGCTTGAATGGTTTTACTGCTTGTGGTATAAGGCATGCCTTGGCTCAGCTAGCTAAGGTGATGTCTGTCATCTTCTTTGATCTTTGTGGCTTGTGGTGCTGTGGGCTGGGTAGCTAGGGCCAGCTTATTTTGTTTAATGTCGTGCTTGGATTAGGTTAGATTTGCCTATATGGATGCTGTCCTGCAATGGGGTCACTTTTTTTTTTCAACTCAAGAATGAGCAGCCTTAATATGTTATGGGGTCAGAGTTTGTGCTACAGGTTTTTTGACTTTGTGTTCAGAGCAGTAGCCTTGTCAGTTTTTTGAGACTGCAGTGCAATTAGAATTTGTTGAAGTGATGCTTTCAAGGCAACTGAAGGAAATCTAGCTCTTTTATTGGTGAGTGGAGTTAGGCTGCTCTCTGTCAGTCTTCAGGTTTTCATGGTTTGGACCAGTGAAGTGAGAAGGTTTACTCATATTTTTCTTAGCTCCAAGGATGTATGAGGCCTTTTATTTTATTTAGTTATTTAGTTTATTGCCCTTCTTGGACTAAATTGGTCTAGACATACCTGAAGAAACTTTTAGTATGGAAAGTCATAAGAGTTTTCACTATCCAGTCTCTTAATTTTTACCACCTTTAAGATGCATGTTGCAGAAGGTTCTGCTGCCATAAAATGACTTGTCAAGTGGTGTGGCACCAGTGGTGTGTACTGAACATGTTTGGTTTAGTTGTAGGACGTTGGTTTGAAGGGATCCATTTTACTTGGCGCCTAGTAACTGAAAGGGGAAAGTTTTTGAAGAACAGTGGCTTGCAATTTTTATTCTTTGGGAATTGCTATAAATTCAGTTCATATGCTTACTTAAGCTTTTGCAGACATTTTTGCCATTGGGGAGTTGAATCTCGGTTTCCACCACCATCTGGTTATTGTGCACACTCAACTGTAGTAAAATCCTGGTCTAGATATATTTTTGAGGACCAATGATTGCATGAAGACTCTGGACCTTCTGTTGACTGCTTCTCCGTTGATGTCAGCTGACGCTGCAGAGGAGTGCTATGGTAGTTTTTGTTGTGAGCATCCTTTTGGATACTGCAGTTAAGATCATCAGGAGTATCCTATCTCTATCAATGCGACTTTAGTAGGCAAGACTTGGAGATCTTGTGCTACAATGTAATTCTGATAATATGAGTAAGTATCTTCCTGTTTGTAGCCCATCCCTTTGGACAGTTACTCTTGTCTAGCCTGTTCTTTCTTTAAAATAGATGTGTAACAGGCAAAAGATACAAAAACATAATTTGCAGTCTGTCATGCTGCATCTAATATTAGATCATAGGAGGAAAATTCATTCCATTCAACCTAGACATGCTCAACCTGATAGCCAGTGAATATACTTGTAGGTGTTCTTCATTCTGGCCACTAATTCTGTTACTCTGCCAAAGGTTAAAGTAATGTAATCAAACTACATTCACAGGTCAAACCGTGACACCAAACTCTGTAGGTTCCTCACACAAGTTTCCATGCTGTATACAGAAAGAAGTCCTAGTAATTCCATCTGAGCCGTTTTTGTCTGTGGAACTTTTACTCTGTCTTCTGCTTAGTTTTTGCAAAAAGGATAATCTCATTGTTGTAACTGCAGTGAGGTCTGCTTAATCTACAAACCATCAGAAACATCAATAGTGATAGTTTGGCTTATCAGAAATGTAATTTTCCTCACCCTGCATAGAAAGGAGTAGCAGTTGCAGAGTGTGGTTGCCGAGGGAACCAGATCAGAAGGTACTAGCACTGCAACAGGAGTTTGCATCCTTCCTTCATACATGATCTTTTTAGGTTTTATTTTGTGATGGAGGATAAGACGAATGCATCTTTTGAGCAGATGCCCTTGCCACTTTCTGCATAACAACACCGTATTTGTTGTTTGAATCAAGAGTCCATGTTTTTGAAGTTGGAGTACTCCGTGATCCAACAGTAATACTCTTCAACACTCACTGAACGGTTTTCGCTGTATAGTTTTTCAGATCTCTGCTGAAGGTGTTGGTTTTCCCATACCCATCCTCCCTATTCCTGTGTTTAAATTTGGAGGTCTTTGCAGGTGCCCACCCCCAATGTAGATTTGATCTGGGACACTCCCCCCCAGTCCCATCTCTTTACCTCATTCTACCTAATAGACTCCTTCTGCATTGTTTTTAGTCATTTTTAATTTAATTGCATTTTTTTAAACTGTTTGGTCTAACATTGCTACATACTCAAGTGTGCTAGCTTGCACTGTATTTGAATTGTTTTGACTACTGTTTTAGCTACTTTTCTGTATATATGTGTGTATATATATATATATATATATATATATATATATATATATATATATATATATATATATAAATACCTTTCCTGTAACTAGTGTAGTCCAGATTCAGATTTGCTGTATCCAGGACTGTATATAAGCTTCTGAGCCCCCCCCCCCAAGCTTTCTGTGTTGGAGGGAAGCCTTCTAGCTTATCAGTGGGAGTGGTAAGCACTAGGTAACCTATCTACCACATAAGGAGTGGTTCTGGCCCAGAAATTGTAGTCATTGGCCGTTTGGGCAGTTTTTCCATCTCTCTCAACTTTCTGATTTAAAAGCCCACATTTGCACTCGTTTCCCCCCTTTCCTGTAACTAGTTTAGTCCAGATACAGATTCTTACTTTTAGCACTTGAATTTGCTTATTTGTGATCAGCACTTGTTCAGAACTTGTAAGTACTAAATAACCTACTAATTGCTACAGCACTCAACCTTCCTCATTACCTAGAGGAAAACAGTTTTGGTACTTTCCTCACTTGCTTAGAGAAAAACAGCTCTTGTACTCACTTTCCTCACTTATCTAGAGGAAAATAGTTTTTTTATTCAGGCATGCCCAAGGGTCAGCTCCCAGTGTTCTCTCCTGTCTATCTGATGAATCTGGGCATCTTGGGGCAATGTAGAAATTGCCTCATGTCCACAGACAACCCTCTCCTCCTACCACCCAACACTACAACCTGTCAGAGATGCACTTATCTAGCCAAACTGGAGGTAAAGCTCTCTCCAATCAAGACTGAACTTGACAGTCAAGAGGAGAAGGTAAACACTTGCACCACACCACACTCATCACATAGTCTCACTAAATCTACACCACCAAAATCCACACACAGAAATACAAAAACATTCATGGAGGCTCTCAGTAATAATCTGCTCAAGCAACTGAGACCTCCAAAGCAGAAATGCAAGCAACCTCCACCCCCCAGTACAACCCAAATGACACATAGCCCGCAGACTCAGTGTGCCACTCAACCACAGCCAATAAGGCAAAACAATGTACCCAACACATTAGTCATAGGCGACTCTATAGTCAGGCATACTGATGTCCCACTCACCAGGCCAAACAAGGAGAAGGTTACTGTCAGCTGCCTGTTGGGTGCCAGGATCCGCCACATTACCCACGCACTGAGGTCACTCCACAAGTACGAATATGACTCTGTCATTGTCCATGTTGGTGTGAACGACCTGAGACGTACCTCCCTGGACTACATGAAAAGAGACATGGAAGAGCTCTCCGGTCTTGTAGCCCAGGCAGGTATGACCCTAGCCCTGAGTAGCATTCTGCCATCACCCAGAATGATGCCGCAGATGATTGACTTCAACAATTGGCTAAGATTCTGGTGCCATTCTAAAGGGATCCAGTATCTGTCTGCCTGGGATGACATGGTCGACAGACCACGATGCTTTGCCAGAGATGGCCTGCACCTGTTACCCCTGGGATTCCGGATACTGTCTAAGGTTCTTGCCGCCCCTATAGTGCCTTTTTTTAGGCAAGGTTCAAATGACAATTCACCACCATAACAGGAACAGGCAAGCAAAAACTGAGGGTGATGCTACTCAATGCCAGAAGTCTAACTCTCAAAATGCACTCACTCGAGGCACTCCCTAAAATGGAGAACATCAATATCTGTGCAGTGACTGAGACCTGGTTCAAGGCTCCAGAGAGCACCCCTGCACTACCAGGCTATAACTCATACCACACTTTTCGGCCATGTAACCTGGACCGGAACACCAAAGGCAGAGGTGTATCCATATTCATTAAGGATGTCCACACCTCCAGGCTAGTTGCTCAGCATAATGCAGCCGAAGTTATCCAAGTGCAACTAACTCTGGGCAAAACTGCAATCCAAATTCTAGCTTGCTACAGATCACCCACCATCCCCCAGGATTCCCACTCCTCTTTTCTTGATGTACTGGAAAATTTTAGGGTTCAACCAAACACCCTAATAATGGGCGATTTCAACTACCCCACCATTAACTGGGAAAACTACTAATGTACTAACTCCTTCACTCAACGCTTTCTGGAATTCATAAACTCCAGTGCCCTGGATCAACTTATCCACACCCCCATCAGGGGCAACAATATCCTAGATCTAGTCATTACCAATATGAGTGACCGGTGTTCCACACCTGAAGTCAATGCCTCATTGTTCCGATCCGACCATAAGCTAATTACCCTAGGTATCCACATCCTGCCTCCACCCCCCATTAAGGAACCATGGTAAAAAATTTCTCCAAAGCCAACTTCATGCTTCTTAAGACAGAAGTGGTGACCTTCATGACACCCATGCAGATGGACAATACAGTTACGACTACTGAATTCTACACAATTGCACTTTATAAGCACTTACATGAGTGCATGGATCGTGCTATCCCAAACAGAACCAAGACGCTATCCTCCAAAAAAAGGAAGCCAATCTGGTGGTCCCCTGCCATAAACAAACTGTACAACAGAAGGAAGAAACTCTTGCAAAAGAGAGTAAAATCCCACGAGTGGAGGAGCTCCCTGGTCAGCCTCAGTAAGAAGCTGCAATCCCTGATAAAATCCTCCAAAGCTAGTTTCGAAAACAAAATCTCCACTGGTTCTAAAGACAACCACAAAGCATTCTATAGCTATGTCAAGAATCTCAATGGCAACACTCAGATCTGCTCTGAGTTACAGCACAATGGCACTAAATATACAGACCCAACTCATATTGCCAACACCCTGGCAGATAGGTTCAGTGCTAACTTTACCCCCCTCTCACCCATGAAAGAGCCCATCTCTATACTGGAAGAATGCAAAGGTGCTGTAATCACGGCTGCACAGGTAAAAACCACACTCTCCAAAGGCAAGAACACAGCATCCATGGGGCCAGACAACATCCCAGGCTGCGTTCTACACGAACTACAGAACAAACTGGCACCCCACCTAAGTACCATGTTCATTCATAGCCTCACCTCAGGCTGTGTGCCTGCTGAATGGTGCACAGCAACGGTTATCCCACTCTACAAGGGGGGAGCCACCACGGACCCTGGTCTGCAAGGCCATGGAATGTATCATCATGGAACTTATAAACAAAGACATTGGTAATCTCCAAACTCTGGATCCCACCCAGTTTGGGTTTGTAAAAGGCAGATCATGTCTCCTAAACCTGATAGACTTCTTTGAAGCAGTCACCAAAGCTGTAGACAAGGGTAAGGTGGTTCACACAGCCTATCTAGATCTTGCCAAGGCTTTTGACACCATCCCCCACTCTGGAATTATAGATAAACTCACTAAACTAGGTATAAATCCCTATGTCACAAGATGGATTGCCAACTGGCTCACTGACAGAACCCACACTGTGAAAGTAGCAGACTCCAAATCTGACTTCAGACCAGTGACAAGTGGAGTACCACAGGGTTCAGTCCTGGGTCCTCTCCTGTTTGGTATCTACTTCTGTGAAGTACAGGCTAACACAGAAGGTCTTTGGCTAAAGAAGTTCGCAGATGACTGCAAACTAGGAGCCATAATCGAAACTCCAACGATGTGGACATCCTACAAAAGGGCCTCACTGAGACAGATGCCTGGTGTCAAAGCCATGGCCTCAAGCTCCATGCCAAAAAGTGCATTGTCATTCCCTTTGGTAAAAACTCTGTACCCATGAACTACAACATAGACGGTAGTATACTTTAACACAAAGTGTGATGAGACCTTGGGACACAGGTGGACAGTAGTCTCTCCTTTGATAATCACATCGCCACAGTAGTCAGGAAATCCTTCTACGTGGCACACCTCATCGCAAAAGGTTTCTCATCCAGAAAAAAAAGAGGTCATTGTTCCCCTCTACTCATCACTCATTAGACCCATTATAGAGTACAACACTCCTTTTGGTATGTACCTCACAAGACATCTACAACAACTGGAAAGGCCACAGAAATACCTCACAAAGAGGATTACCGGCCTCAAACAGATGCCCTACGCAGACCGTCTCAAAAAACTCCAGCTTTACTCTGTCGCATATCGCATACTCAGAGGTGATCTCTGCCTAACATACAAAGCTATGTCAAACCCAGAGCTGTTGGACATGCTCCACTTAAAGAAATCCCAATCCCTCCAAGCTACATGCTCTAGGGACCTAAACCTTGTCACCACAATAAAAGGAACATGCCAGAGGGATCGATTCCTGTCCCAGAGACTTCCCATACTCTGGAATAAACTACCTATTTATAGCAAACAAAGCTCCTCATTAGCACTCTTCAAGAAAAATCTTGATGACTGGATGGGAAATAGGAAATGCACCCCGGGGATCACCTCTGTGGCTCTGCTTGACAGTGGCACGGGAAAAGAATTTTCTTGGGTGGCAAAAGCCTGGGTACCTTTTTGGCTAGGCTTGTATAGGCCCCAGGGCCGATAGCCTAGTACCTACCTATGAACCTATTAGCCTCTGTTGCATCGTTACCCTCATACCCCCACACCTGTGTTTAATGTCAAGTGTAAAGAACTGGGCAAAAGAGGTCAGCCAGGTACTTTTATTTTTTATTTATGTTTATCACATGATAAATGAGCCAGATCCATTCAGCCTTTTTGACCTGGGCCAAGTATGACAGTGTATGGTATAAAGTCATTACACTGAAACACAAGAAATATGTTACAGTATGCAGAGAATGTTGAGTACATAAAAGCATAAGATGCCATGTAAGTAGAGGCTTTAAATTAATATTCAGCTTATTCATTACTTGGTTGACAAATAGCTTCTCCTGTGCTTCTGCACAATAAAGATTAAGATAGTGATATAGGTTCATAGGTGTGTACTAGGCAAATGGCCCTGGAGCCTATACAAGCCTAGCCCATAGGATTATTCTGGCATTGTGCTACCTGACCTTAGTTCCCAGTGCCTCTGTCAAGTAGAGCCACTGGAGTGATCCCTGGGGTGAATTTTCTATTTCCCATCAACTCATCAAGGTTTCTCTTGAAGAGGGCCAGTGAGGTGCTCTGCTTGACATGTATGGGAAGTCTATTCCAGAGCATGGGCAGTCTCTGGGTTATGAACTTGTCCCTCCAGCACGTTCGGTTGATTGTGGTAATGAGGTTGAGGTCTCTGGAGCATGTGGTGCGGAGGAATTGGCATTTCTTTAGATGTAGAATTTGTAACAGAGCTGGGTCAGACATAGCTTTGTAAGGCGAGCAGAGATCGCAGATAAGTAAACAACATGCGACTGAGAATAGTTGGAGTTTTTTGAGTCTCTCCACATAGGACAAGTGTTCAAGGCCTAGGATCCTCTTTGTGAGGTACTTTTGCGGCCTCTCCAGTTGTTGCAGGTGTCTAGTGAGATACATGCCAAATGGGGGAAAAACAGCAGTCCCAAGTGTCAAAACCATGACCCTGAACACTATGGTCAGAGAAATGTGCCACT
>NC_056738.1:69535517-69663017 GCF_019279795.1 Protopterus annectens
CCTAATTGCAGTAACATTTATACTTGTCATTGTTGTGAAGAAAACATTCCTTGTTGCATACCTGGATATAGCTTCTGAAGAGAAACTTGTTAGGATGGTGCAACACTGATGTGGTTGGGTCATTCAAGAATGTCTTCCAGTAGTGGGTATAGCAGGTGTCCTCTAACCATTCTTCTCTGAAAATGGTCCTAGTTGCTAATGTCCTGTTGCCATTTCTCAGGGTTAGCATTTAGAGAGTTGTTACTGCAGGCCAGGGATTCACTCTTAGTTGCTTCATAAGTGGCAGTAGAGTATGTACTTGGTGACAATTTCTTAACTGATGTACAACTCTTTTGCAGATAACGCTGTCCTTTTTTTTAAGTGTACCATAATGACCCAGTCTTTGAAACATTTTGACACTTGAGATTTGCCAGTTGTGTAGTCTGTTTAGCTCTTTTTCATCACCTTGAGAATTTTTCATTCGTATTTCATTTGGTTTTAATTCTCATCAAAAATAAAGTTTTCATTATAAAAGCAGTATTGAGTATACTTTGGTAGTTGCCTCTACAGTGTTAGTTAGCAGAATATGATTTATTTTTATTTTATTCATAGGATCATGGGATCATAGAAGGTTACTAGGCAAATAGCCGTGGGGCCCTTACAAGCTTACCAAAAGTTTATCCCAAAAAGAAACCTCAGTCAGCACTTGTTGCCCCTGTCGGTGAGGGACACGCGGAACCCCTGGGACAAATTTGGGTTTCCCATCCACTAATCAAGGTTGTGCTTGAAGAGGGTCAGCGAGGTACTCTGTTTGACATGTATGGGAAGTCTATTCCAGAGATGGGTATTCCAGAGACTGGGCAGTCTCTGGGAGACAAACCTGTCTCTCCAGCAGGTTATGTTGATGTCGCATATTAGATTCAGGGCTTTCAAGCGGGTAATGTGGAAGGAGTTAAACTTGCAGATATGGAGCATCTATAGTAGGGCAGGGTCCAAGATCGCCTTGTAGGCAAGACGCAGATCACCTCTGAGCAATCTGTACAATACTGAGTAGCGTGATAGTTATTTGAGCCTGTCCACATAGGACAGGTGTTGGAAGCCATGGATTCTCTTTGTGAGGTATTTTGTGGCCTTTCCAGTTGGTGCAGATGTTTGGAGAGGTACATACCAAATGGGGTGTTGTACTCCATTATTGGTCTAATGAGGGAGGAGTATAGAGAGGTATTAACCTCCTTTTTTCTGGATGCAATACTTTTACTTATGAGATGAACTAAGTAAAAGGCTTTTCTGATCACTGCCGCTACATGATGGTTAAATGTGAGATTATTGTCTACCAGAGTACCCAGGTCTGTCACCACAGGTCATGTGTTTAGGGGGTTGCCATTGATGTGGTAATCAGTAGGGGCTGTGTTTCTGCCGAATGGTATGATACATTTTTTTGCATTTAGCTTGAGGCCATGACTTTGGCAGCAATCAGTTAGTTGCTGTGAGACCCTCTTGCAGTATGTTAACATCATTTGCAGAGTCAATGACAGCACCCAACTTAGTCATCCACAAACTTGGTCAGCCACAGGCCTTTTGTCTTTGCCTGGACCTCTGAGAAGTAAATGCCAAACAGTAGGGGTCCCAGGTTAGATCCCTGGGGAACTCCACTAGTGACAGGTCTGTTATCAGAGGTGGAGATGCCTAATTTGACCTTGAGGGTCCTGTCGATGAGCCAGTTGGCCAGCCTTCTGATGAGATAGGGATTTACGCCAAGTTGTGTTAGCTTTTTTCAATGATGCCCATGTGGGGGATTGTGTCAAGGGCCTTGGCCAAGTCAAGGTAAGCTGTATGTACTGACTTTCCCTCATCCAGGACCTTGGCAACAGTCTCAAAAAGTCAGCAGGTTCAACAGGCAAGATCTGCCATTGACTAATCCAAACTGGGTGGGGTCAGGTGCTTGGAGATTGCCTATGTCCTTTTATGAGATCCATAATAATACGCTCCATGGCTTTACAGATCAGACTTATCAAGCTAATGGGGCAATAGTTTCCAGGGTCAGTAATTTCCTTGTTGAGGCTAAGGAGGGAGTTTTTCCAATTTGGAATTTGTTCCTTTTTACCATTGGACAATAGTTTCTTCCTTTGTTGTAAAGCTTGTTGATAGAGGATGTCCACCAAACAGGTTTGTGTTTCCTTCAGAAGCAGGTTTTAGTTCTGTTTGGTATGGCTGAGTCCATGCACTTGTACAGGTGAGGTGCTTGTATACTGCATTGGCGTACTGTTCATCATAGTTGTCTGCATCCTCTGTGGGGGCGGTGGTGTGAAGTTACAGATACCCTCCCTTAGGAGGTTGTAGTCATCTTTTGAGAAGTTTTTTAGCTCTATTATGGCTGGGTGGGATAGAAACCTTGATCGAGACAGTCCGATCTGATCTCATGAGGGAGGAACATACTATGGAAGTGGTGCAGCGGTCACCCATGTTGGTGAGAACCAAGTCCAGAATATTATCTCCCCTTTTGGGGGATGAGACAAGCTGGTCTAGTGTGTTAGAATTGATGAAGTCAAGGAATCGTTGAGTGAGTGCATTAGTGCAGGAATAGTTCACCCAGTCTATGGTGGGGCAGTTATAGTCACCAAGGATCAGGGTGTTGGGGGGTACCTTGATGGAGTCAAGTAGATCCTGGTAAGAGGAGTGGGTGTCCTGAGTCATGGAGGGGGTTTATAACTTAGATTGGTGTCTTGCCAACTGCCAGTTGCACCTGGAGTAGTTCCAGTGCGTCATGCTGGCGGACCAGTCGGGAAGTGTGCCTGTCCTTAATGAAGATAGAGACTCTACCACCCTTATTCCGACCCCAAAATGAGGTCAGGAACACTGTGTGGAATAAGGTATGCACGGTAGGGGTGCTCTCCGCAACCCTGAACCAGGTTTCCTTGACAGCACAGATACCATCATTTTCCAGTGCAAGGAGAGCCTCCATTGAGTGAATTTTCAGGTTAAGGCTCCTAGCATTTAGCAGCATGGCCTTCAATTTGTTTTTTGACAGATCTTTTATGTTTGGGACATTGCCTAAAAAACACAATGGGGGTGGCAAGAGCCTTGGCCAGGATCCGGAATCCCAGTGGTGACAGATGGATGCCATCTCTGGCAAAGCAATGAGGCCTGTCAACCATGTCATCCTAGGCAGATAGATACTGAATCACCTTGGAATGACATCAGAAACTAAGCCAGTTGTTGAAGTCAATTATGTTTTGTTGCTATTGTGGTAACATTCTTGCTGAAGGTAGGATGTTGCTTAGGGCTAGGGTCATACCTGCCTGGGACACATACTCTGACAATCCTGTCTTTCTTCATATAGTCCAGGGAGGTATGTCTCAAGTCATTCAAACCAACATGGACAGTGACAGAGTCATACTTGTACCTGTTGTGGAGAGACTTTAACTGCGTGTGTGATATGGCAGATTCTGACATCAGATAAACAAATGACCATGACCGTCTCCTTGTCAAACCTGGTGAGGGGGACATAGGTGTGTCTCACAATTGAGTCGCCAATGTCTAGTACATTTGGTTTATTGTTATACCTTATGGGCTGTGATGGTTTATTGTTTTGCCTTATGAGCTGTGTTTGTGAGACACTGGTGTGTTGTCTGCTATGTGTGATGTGTTTGGTGTCATGTGTGGAATGTTTGTGAGTGTGTTTTGGAGGTCTCTCCTGTTTAGATAAGTTTTTATTGAGGAATTCTGCAAAGGTGGATGTGTGTTGTGCTTGGCTGTGTGATTTGAGTGGTGTGTTTTTTGTGCTGGCAATGTCCTCTTTGTCAGGAGTACTGACTGTGGCGCAAGAGAGCATGGATTCCAGGTTACTGATGCATTTCTCGCAAGTAGTAGAATTATGTGCTAGGAGAAGAGGGCTGTCAGTAAACATGAGGCAGTTGCTGCACTGTCTCAGTATGCCCAGGTTGACCAGGCTTGAAGGAGAAACTGATGGGAATTGTCCAGACATAGTATTCTGAATACTTGGGCGGTCTTATGGAGAGAGGGTTTTGATAAGGGTTTGTCCACAAGAGTGTAGATCCCAAAAAAACTTAAATGTAAAGTAACTGGCCTGAAGCACAAGTGCTAAACCAAAACTAAGATGCTTAGAATAACAGATAAATTTAATCAGGCTACTAACAAGCAGTAATAAATGCAACATGATAAAAGCGTTTGAACACTTAACAGCACACAGCAAAAATAGGGTGATAAAATAGGAAGAACACAATTACAGTAAAGGCAGATGACTAAAGTGTAATTTTTTTTTTGTGGAGAGGGAGGAAATAGAAGATAGTTCAAGATTAAGAAGCTAAGGGAGTTGGCCTTCCCAGATGCTCTCTCTGTACTCTGTAGACTGAGCTGATAAGATGGGACAGGGAGGAGTGTTCAAAGTAAAAAAAACAAGGGGATAGTCCTTCCCAAATGATTTCACTGTACTCAGTTGAGTGAGCAAATGAGATGAGAATGGGAGGAGTGACCAAAATCAATTTTACATCAGGGGTTGGCAATTCCAAAGCCACCAACTTTAAGAATACAACAACACCTGGGTAGGAGGGAGGGAAAATTTAGCAATGCACACAGAATACAGAGGACAAATATATAAATGCAGTACAGTACAATCAAGTACAAAAAATATACGTATCAGTTGGTATATCAGACTGTTATAAACTCCAACACAGCCACGTTGTTAGCTCACAGAATGTAAGTGTTTGTACTAGAAATACAACTGAGAAAATAAGCCTCAGGCAATCAAATAAACAGAGGTGTTTGACAATGGCCAAGACCTTATATGGGCTGACTCCAAGCAAAAACAACCCCCACATGAAACTAGCTACTGAACTACCCGGAGAAACAAACCGTGCACACAGAATACAGAGGACAGATATATAAATGCAGTACTGTACAATCAAGTGCAAAAAAAATGTACTTCTCAGTTGGTATATCAGATGATTATAGACTCCAACACAGCCAGGTAGTTAGCTCTGCACAAATTCACAGAATGTAAGGCTTTCTACTACAAGTACAACTTTTGACATTTGTTTACCAGGAAATTCTGACTGGGCATGAACCCATTTTCAGCAGAGGCCCAGGGAGAAAAGCTCCATAGACAAAAGCAAAATTAAATGGATATAAAGCTAAGCAAAATTACATAGATATCAAGCAAAGCAAAATTACATAGATGCATAGCAATATTACTTGGATACAAAGATTGCAAAACTACTTTAAATTCCCTTAAAATACCTCATGGGTATTATTAGATTAACAATAATAGACTGAGCATTTTTTATGAAATGCAGTTGTCAATGTATCTCACATTAGAATTCATCTAAAGAACATAATGAATGAGGATGGGCAAGGAGAAAGGCTTACAAAGGAGAGAGAGAAAGAGGTGAAGGGTAGATAGGAATTACAGGGGAGATAGGTGAGTGCAGGGAAAAAGGAAGAGGAAAAATGACGTAGAAGATGAATTGATATAGAAGAATGGATATTCAAAGAGGTAGGAATAAGAGTAAATAGTTTAAGGGTTATGTGGAGAGAGAACAATACTGTGGTAGTTAGTGGAGGAGGGAGGATGGATGGGGGAGAGAGAGGAAAAGTAGTAGTAGGATAAAATAATACGGAAGAAGCAATGTGAGTTAGTCAGGGCTAGAGTATGGGCAGAGCGAATTATTAAATAAGTGGTTCTTGAGTATTTTTTGAAGTGTGCAGGGTTAATTGTAGTTAAAGTTTGAGGGAGTGTGCTGTAGATTTTGGCCATATGATATGATTTAAATAGAGTCTCCAGCACTATTAATTGGATTTGGATATTTGTAGAAGAGATTTATTAGAGGAACGTAAGACTCTCTTATTGGAATAAAGTTGTAGCAGGTTTTGGATGATCCTGTGGGACTTATCACAAGGAGTTTTTTTTTTAGCAATTTCCCTGATTCCTGCAGATTTTCCATATCATATAGTTTTGCAGATGTTATTGATTCCTCTGGTTTGAATTATGGACGGTCCTTGTGTACAGGTAAATAATTGTTTGCAGACATTAGCACTCATTTTATCTTTGGTGTCTGATTGCAGGGCTTATCATCCATACAAAAGTCATTTGGAGTGCTCCACCACTATTACTAAAAGAAGGGACTTGCCAGAAGGTCTTAAAATGCCATTACAGATATGGTGTCCTATTGGAGACGTGCATTTTGCTTTTGTAATTTCCAGTGCAGTTTTCAGTGACATTTCAATTTCTGTGCCAGACCACAGCATAACAATTTGGGTAAGTAATTGTTTTGGCTGTTCCTAGGTGCCTCTAATGTTCCATATTCAGCACTCACTCCAGAAAGTCTTAATTCCAGGTAATGGCTACATTAGTGGTTGAGCAGCTTAAGTTTGAGAATTTAATGGCGTGGAGAGTTTCACCACAGTGTATTGTATTATGCCGGCATTGTGTTTTTAAGGAGATTTCCTCTTCTTCACTGTGGTGCAACTGTGTAGTTGGTACGTATATGGGTGTGCGGGGCTTGCCTCCTCTTTGCCAAAAAAAAAAAAAAAAACTTTTATTTGTACTTTTCAGATTTTTCAGCTCATAGGTAAACCCTCTAAAATGCAGTCTTGGTAGGCTTTACTATTCTTCAACCACATAGTAATATTCTTGACATACTGATAGCTCTCCTTGACTTCTACAAAATCACAGGACAGCAAATTATGCCTAGATCTTTCCTGTATGACTAGTTTATACACTTGGTATTGGGTCATCGTTGTTTACTGTTTGTAGAACAGCACCTGATATGTATTACACATTAACAGACTGGTAATAGACTTATACTGGATCACTGTATTTTTTTTTTTTCCTAGTGTAGTCCATCCCCCACCATGCCTGCTGGCCATCGGATCCCACTGCAACTGGTATTCAGCTCATTTGTTCCACTGTGCTGGGTATCCTTAGTACAAGTGTGAGAGCTGATTGCAGGGCTTATCATCCAGGCAGTCAGAGATGTTTGCACACTTGGCAGCATCCGAGCAATGATTGTATTACTAATGAAACCATAATTCACCTTTGCTGACGGACTCTGACGTGAGCACCAAATCAGTCAGGGCATACTATGCCTTCCTTGTGCATATGCTCACTAGCATACCAAGCAGATGTTTCCCTGTCCTGGCCATTTTAATTCTGTGCAAGCTTCTGCTGTCATGGTGGTAAAAACAAAAATACAGAAAAAAATGCTTTACTGCTGTTTGGTGGAGAACAACCCAGCCAAGGGCCATCTCAAGGTCAAGGACAGATCTTCTGTGTAGTAAATCAGCACTTGTAGTCACAGCCTCATTTGTGACATGTCTTAGATTCCTGCTGCACTGCCTCTGCCCACTGTTGCAACTTGCACAGTCTGTTTTTCTCAGTGTCATTAAGTATGCAGTTTCATCTGTGAAAACTGGGCATTTAACTTTGTTTTAAGCCTGTACTCTTTTGGCATGTTCTTTAAGTGATGTATGTCATTTTGCCATATCACCATGAAATGTCAATAACATTCGTTTGGAATTCCTTGAAACTCTTGAATCCATTGCCTCCTTGAAAAATAGCAAGCATGTGTAACTCAAGATCTGTTAGAATATTCCTTTAGCTACTGTTATGAAATCCTATAAAAGTCTGTTCCACATTCGCTGTACAAGTCTACATCACAAAAATGTCCGAAAATCACTCCCCCAGGACCCACCACCACAGGCCAAGGTGCGAAATTCCCTTTGCTGAGTGGCAGCAACAACAGCAGTGAGCTGACACCCTATTTAGAACAATCTCCAAATGTGATGCGACCCTAAACTGGTTTAAGTGGGTACTCATAATAAAAACCTACCACAGATTTTACTATTGGGTTGATGTTAATTTTGAAATTGCACTAAATATCTGCTTCCTCCAGTGTGCCTTTCTCCACTACTGGCACTTAAACAAGTTTAGTAATCACTTTGGCACCAGTAGTTTACAGCTGTCTCGTGGTTGTGGTTGTGGTTGTTGTTGGTTGTTGTTGTTGTTGTTTTGGGTATGAAATACACTGCCTCCCTTTTTCCTAAGTTTTGGGATGTTTGGTTCTAGTTTTGTTCTTGGGCGACCGTGGTGCTACAACGGTTAGCATTGCCGCCTCACAGCAAGAGGTTCTCCGGTTCGATCCTCAGCTGGGGTGCCTTCTCTGCGGAGTCTGCATGTCCTCCCTGTGGTCGTGTGGGTTTCCTCCGGGTGCTCCGGCTTCATCCCAAAGACATATGCTGTAGGTGGACTGGACACTCTAAATTGTCCCAAGGCGTGAGTGCGTGCATGTGTGTGCCTTCTGTGGAAGGTTGGGTGCTGGGCTGGCAACTCAACACCGTAAAACTCCATTGCCAATCATGAGCGGACAGGTGATCCGCTGTGGTGACCCCTAACCGGGAAAAGCCGAAAGAAGAGGGGTCTAGTTTTGTTCTTACCTCTGTCTTAATTTCCCCCTGTAATTTGTAAATATTTAAGATTATCCAGGTAATTGTCACAGCTAGTTGATTTCATTACTGTCCATGGCGAACTTCTCTCATATCTTCATTGAATACAGTTTAGCTCAAGTCCTGTTATCTATTCTGCCACACATAATGCTCTTTCCCCAGCATCTTTCATGTATGTGTGTGTGAGTGTTGATATGTTCACACGCTGTGTGCTACTCACATCGTCATTTAATCAACCCATCATCCATTTTCTAAATCAGTAGCCCTGGTGAGGGTTGTGGTGGTAGCAAACTGAGTAGGTAGACCAGATTACCCCCCCCTCAATTAACAGTCTTCATCTCATTCAGTGAAATTTGCATGCAAACTGGGAGACAGTATCTCTGTCCCTCATGGCTCAGAGCCTGCCCCAGAACTGCCTGCTAATGTGCCATGCCTTTACACTTCTCAAGAGAGTGACGTCGCATGGATGAGCAGTGGTTGTACTGTAGCTTTCCAGAACACTAAACTTCTCCGTATCCTGGAGAGTGAACCCAGCCACCCTTGGAATTAACCTCATTACTACCACTTGTATTTTGTCATCCTTACAGCCACCTCCCAAAGCTCATGACCATCCGTGATTATGGAGACATGGACACTAGTTGTTCTAGGCATCATATGTTCATTTGTTTGTCTTGATTTGCAACGTGTGCTTTATTGGGTAAAGGCCAAACTGATGGGCTAAGGGGTTAGGCATACTTGTATAATCAGCAAAAGACAGGACTGTGCTGTATTTGGGATGGTGGTAGCTCAGCTGGATGTAAAAGGTCCCATAGCACCTTTCAAAAAGAGTAGGGGGCCTTTATTTGTATTCATTTTACAACTTATTTACTCCAATATTATAAATTTACATATTTGCATATTCCATCCCCAGTACTTACAGTGAAGAAAAACTCACAATCTCTTTTTACTAGACTCCCACTCCTTTTTCCATAACCACCATTTGATTTTTTTTTGTAATTTCTTAGAAATCCCATTTCCCATTTAACATAATTTCACCAAGTGGTTTATTCCAAATAATCTATGATACATAAAATGTTTGATCTGAAGTAGTTTACTTCATTTGGTCTTCAACCTTTGGGCTTCAGATCCGGCATGGATCTGACACGGTGGCATAGCTATCATCTCCTCCCCCTACCCATAATGCCACCGATCTCCTTCCTCCCTTCAGATCTCGTTTGCCACTGATAGAGGCTGCAACGTGGTCTGAGCTTTTGGCAGCGTGGTGTGTGTTTTTTTTATCTAAATCACGTGAGTTAAAGTTTTGTATTTTCAAATCTTCTTTGCTATCCTCCCCCTCGTGATTAGCGTCGGTAAAAAAAAAAAGTGCTTGTGTGTGTGTGTATCTTGGGCCTTATCTAGAGGACAATGTCTGAAGCCCCTAAATCTGGCTTTAAACACTGTTCTGAGTGTGGCCATAAGCTCTCCCCTGCTGATGGCCACACTAGGTGTGTCGTGTGCTGGGTGCTTCTCCCCTTGATACCTCCTGTCCTATCTGTGCTGGGTTTAACCCCAGAGCACTTCAGGACAGGAGGAACAAACTGATAGTTAAGGGCCTTTTGCCCGCATCGGGAATGGCTGTTCCCACTCCCTCCACTGGATCTTCACCTGCAGCGGTATCTTCCCCTTCCCAGGCCTCAGGGACTCAAACTCCCACCAAGAGGTCTGGGGAAGGAGAAAAGACAAAAAAGGATAGGCCCCACAAGTGGTCTCCTCACTGCTCTGTCCTGGCTGGTCCCCCCCCCCCCAAGATTGTGACTTCCAGGCCTAGTTCTCCTGGGCTCTCCCCTAGATTTTCTCTTGAGCCGGAGGAGGTCAGAATGTGGTCTCCTGTTTCCCCTCACCGCCATTCTAGACCTGTTTCTGTGGCCTCTTCTTCCCACTCCACCCGGTCCCTTACTGAAGGGGAGATGGATAAAATGATGCAGAAATTCATCTGCACTCAAATTCAGATGGGGGTATTGCCTGCACCCTCTCCTTCCGGGGGGGGGGGGGTGTGCCTCGCAAACCTTTTCTCTCCAATTTCTCCTTCTCCGATCTGACCTGTGGTATTGGAGCCCATTGACAAAACAGTGTTTCTTGAGGCATTCGGCACGGGCCCATCTACTTCCTGGGTGTCCCCTCCCGCAGATCCCTTGGTGGATCTGATAAGATCTCGGGCGTGGAAGGAGACTCATACTGTGGAGCCTATCCTGAAGTGTCCTGACAAAGTCCTTAGTCCGCCAGCAGACAGGATGCACTGGTTCAAAGGATCCCTGGTAGATGCTATGGTCATGCCAGCGGCCACAAAGAAAGAGCTAGCTCAGGAGAGCTCTATGGTCCACCCTCCTAACTGTGAGTCATGGACTTGGGACCATTTTGGGAAGCGGGTGTATGCTTCAGTGACCTTTGCCATCCGGCCGCTGAACTATATGGCACACCTGACTCTATCACAGTGTGACCTAGTCAAGTAGGTCGATGAATTGACCCCAGAGACCATGTCGGAGGACAAAAAGATGTTCTCCACCTGAATTGCCACTCTAAAAGCCATTTCTAATGCGTCCATGTGCCTTCTCTCCCATGCCACGGAGGGAGCCGCTAGGGCTGCTGGTTCAGGAATCACCATTGAGCGCTATTCCTGGCTCCAGCTGCATCAGTTCTCTGACCCCTTTAAGGCATCTTTTACCAATGCCCCTTTTGATGGTTCTTCCCTTTTTGAGAAGTCAGTGAGATAGACACTTGTCCAGAGCGAGAAGGACGAGAAGACTGTCTGCCGTCTGGATCCGCTTCTCCTCCCGTCAAAGATCCTTTTCCAGAAATCCAGTGAGGGACGAAGAAGATGTGGTTCCGAAAGTCTCAGGTGTTTTCCTGGGACACTCAGAGCAATTCACCCCCCCTCCCCAGAGGCAGAGGGGGTTACGATACATGCCGGCCCAGAGGCAGAGGGGGGAATAAGAAATACTGGGTTCAGAGAACCTTTCTCGGACAGGCCCAAGCAGCAGCCCTGAATTGTTCCCCGACTGCTCCTCTCTGGAGGCAGTCGGGAGTTGCCTTTCGCTGCACCCAGCAGCATGGGAGTTCTTTACAAACGATCGCCGAGTGCTGCAGATCATATGCAGAGGCTATTCAATTCCCTTCAACCAACCGCCTCTTCTTCCCAGACACCTCCCAGATGTTCCACCCACTCAACAGGAGGCAGCAGCCTTAGAAGTAGACAAGCTGCTAAGCAAACGAGTCATCCAAAAGGTCCCCCCAGACCAGTCCGGATTGGGGTTTTATTCAAAGTTCTTTTTAGTGTCAGAGAAGACTGGGCACCTAAGACCCATCTTGGATCTTTCCACCTGGTAGTAACAAAGACAAAATTTTGGATGGTCACTCTTTTCTCTGTCCTGCCCTATCTGCAGACAAATGACTAGATGTTCTCGATCGACCTCCAAGACGCTTACTACCATATTAAAATGGATAGACGCTCCTGGAGGTTTCTCTGCTTCCGGCTAAGAACCAATCACTTTCAATTCAGAGCCCTTCCCTTTGGTCTCACCACCACCCCCTGCGTGTTCACCAAAGTGATGGCAGTAGTTGCGGCCCACCTGAGGCTTCAGGGTATTCAGGTCTTTCCGTACTTGGACAATTGGCTCTTTGTTGCCCTGACCAACTATCTCCTAAGCCAAGTCAGGGACTCTTTTCTACTATTAGCCAAAAATATAGGCATTACCATCAATCTCTCCAAATCGGCACTGACTATGGTTCAGAACCTTGACTTCATCAGAGCTTGGATACAGTTCAAATGCGGGTCTTGCTTGCCCCGGAGAGAATGCATAATCTAAAGGCACATGTCTTGCAGGCTCTTCATACAGAGGTTCCAAAGGCGGAATCAGTTCTCAGTGCCTTGGATTCCATGGCAGCTGCAATCCAGCTGTTGCCCTTATCATGCCTTCACATGTGCATTCTACAGTGGACTCTTGCCGTCCGATGGTCTCTTCTGGACCAACCCTTGTTTTATCCTGTTCAAATATCCCAGATGTGCAGGGACTCTCTTCTGTGGTGGATTCAGTCTCCGGACCTAACGAAGGGTCGTCCCTTTCTTCCACCCTTGCCCAAAGCCAAAGTGACCACGGACACCTCCCTGCTTGGGTGGGGGGGCATTGCTCGGGGCAGACTGTCCAAGGCACGTGGTCCCTCCCCAAGACCAGTCTGCATATCAGCATGCTAGAGATGAGGGTGGTGCTTCTAGCATTGCGAGCTCTTCTTACCCATCTGTTTCTAGAGATGATTGCCGTCCAGACGGACAACATGTCAGTAGTCTGGTACATCAACAAACAGGGGGGAACCAGATCCTACCTCCTTTGTCACAAAGCCATGAGAGTGTGGGAATGGATGATCTCCACTGGTTGTTTTTAGTAGCAACGCACATTCCGGGTAAGTCCAACATTCTAGCGGACAGGCTTAGCAGGTCCATTCCGATGCTTTGTGTGGTCTCTGAACCCTTCAGTGGCGGAGCAGATCTTTCTCAGATGGGGTCGTCCAGGCTGCGATCTCTTCGCATCTCCTTCCAACGCGAAGTGCAATGAGTTCTTTGCCCTGTGCCCCCCTCAGTGGGAAGCCCCCAGAGATGCTCTTGTTCATGCTTGGCCACCCGGTCTACTCTATGCCTATCCTCCTCTGCCATTGATCTCCAAGTTTCTGCAGAAAGCTTGCAGGCTAGGGGAGCACAGACATAAACATTGCCCCATTCTGGCCTCGCCAAGTCTGGTTTCCATCCCTACGGTCTCGCACAGTAGTTCACTATGGACTCTGGATCCAGTTCTGGATCTTATTTCTCACCCCTCAGGGATACCACATCCAGATCAGATCAGTCTGAAGCTCCCTGCTTGGCTTGTCCAGTTCCCATGATCATCAGGACTCCCGGTTTATCTTCCTCGGTTAAGGGGATTCTGGTTGCAGCTCACAGGTAATCAACCAGAAGAGTCTACCATAGCAAATGGAAGAGTTTTTCGGTCTGGGCTTTGCAGCATGCCTTAGACCCTTTTACGGCCCCGCCCTTGGCAGTTTTAGATTTCTTAGCAGGTCCTTTTCAACAGAGCGCCAGTTCATCCACTATTAAAGTACAACTGATACCTCTACTTTTCATGTAGGGGGGGGACAATATGACTTCCTTGGCATTTTCTAAGCTCTGCAAGGCTTTCCTAAAGGGTACCTTTCTACTACGTCCTCTGGTGAAAGATCCTACGCCTCTGTGGGACCTTACCTTGGTTCTCCAGCCTCTTGTTTCACCCCCTTTTGAACCTGCAGCTACTGTTGAATTACAGTATCTATCCTGGAAGACTGCTTTCTTGGTAGCCATCACTTCTGCCATCACTTCTGCTAGGAGGGTGTCAGAACTCCAAGCTCTATCAATGTGCCTTATATGATCTGATAGTCTCTCTATGCACCAATCCTTTTTTGCCAAAGGTGGCCTCTGAAGCAAACATAAACCAAACTATCAACCTGCCAGTATTTTTTCCAAATTTTCACCTCCCGTACATAGACAATTACGTTTCTACCTTCACAAGACTAAATCCTTTAGGAAATCTGACCAATTGTTTGTTTCGTATGCTAAACCCTTTTTGGTCAAACCAATTTCCAAAGTTATAATTGCCAGATGGATAACCGAATGCATTACCAGGGCCTATTTAGCCAAGAGGCTCTCTCTGCCATGTCGGGTAAAAGCACACTCTACCAGGTCTATGGCTACCTCGGCAGCATTCTGATCCAAGGTATGTCTGGATGACATTTTTTCTGCCGCTATGTGGTCCTCATCTCGTACCTTCATTTCCCACTATAAGTTGGACATCATTTCCAGAGGTAGGGCTTTGTTTGGCTCTGCCGTGCTCTGGAATATTCTTCCATGAGGGCCTCCCAGGTGTGAGTAGCTGAGGACTCTGTCCCAAAGGTTGAAGAACAAATGAAGTAAACTTCTTCAGATAAAGAAGTTATGTACTCACCATAATGTTCCATCTGAGTAGTTGTACTTCATTTGTCTTCAACCGTCCCCCCTCCTTCCCCCTGCCTTGTCACTATTATCCTGACCATGTGTAAGAAAGTGTTTGTCACATAAGGCTCCTTATATTCCTTGGCTCAGGATTTTTTTGGACAGTCAGCAGTGATAAGGCCTTGTTGGGTCGGGTGTGTGTTTACTGTCAGCGGCAAACTAGATCTGAAGGGAGGAAGGAGAGTGGGCATTATGGGTATGGGGGAGAAGCTGAAAGCTTGGATCAATGTGTGGCCGTGTTGGATCCATGCTGGATCCAAAGCCCAAAGGTTGAAGACAAATGAAGTACAACTACTCAGATGGAACGTTATGGTGAGTACATAACTTATTTTTCTATTTATTCTTATTTTACACTCTTATTTTTTATAATATCCATACACTATCATATTCATATCTATATATTTTTCTTTGAGATTTCCAAATAAATTCTCTTCACACAGTATTTTCCACAAATTTCTTACTCTTACATGCTAAGAACACGTTTTGATGTTTCCTATTCCCCACAATATAAACAAATTCTCTCCACATTTCTTTTTATAGGGCATGTTACTTTTAACCTGAAGTTTATTTATACTTAACCTCCATAAAAAGTTGACATTCTACCCACTTTTTACACTATTTCTTTTTTCTGTAATAAATTTACTTTTTCTTCCTGCAAAATTTCCCATGGATTAATACAAAATGATTGATTCATTACCTTTTCATACCATATTTTTCATTTTTTATTTTTATGTCATCAGTCTTTATCTTCCATATTATCTTTTTAAAATAATTTTGTATTTCATTATAATATTCTATTTTCTTTTTATTAGATCTAACTTCTTCCGACATATATCTTTCAAACTAATTTCTCTTTATATTTTATCCATGTTAATACTTTATATACATTCAAAAGTCCCAAATGCTATGGGATTTATTAATCCTAAACCACTATCTTTATTTCTATATATTAGTCATCTTTTTACCAGATTCAGTCTCAAACCCAGTATAAAAGAAAAAATATATTTCCATTATTTCCTTTTTGTATATTTTTGCAATAATAAATACACTTACTAAATATGCCATTTTGCTGATCAACACAGAATTAACCAAACGTGCTTTTTTTTTGTATGACAGCTTATATATTTTCCGTAATGCACATACTACTTTTATATTCCTTATTACATTTTCCCATTGTTTTTTCTTTATTTCATTAACACGGAACTGTATTCCTAAAAATATTTATTTCCGTTATATTAAATTGTATATCTGCTATACTTTACTGCTTCCTAATCGTTGACTTTTTTCATTATTGAGATCCATTCCTATCCCTTTTAGTCATGCTACAAAATATTGAATTATCTTTTCCATCCAAAATAATTTTTTGTTATAACTATATAATTTGCATAAGTTGTTGTAAATGGAGTTTGAACATGTTTTTCTATTTCATATTCCACCTTTCTTGTTTTACTCCTAATTTCACTAACTTAAATTTATGATTAAAGCAAACAAGATATTACTCATTGGACAGCCTTGTCTAATCCCATTATTCATTTCTACTTCTCTACTTAACCTTCCATTAATTAGGATTCTTACCCTACTTTTTAAGTGGTCATACATACTGTTTAAATTTTCTTACTAATATTGTAGTTATTCGAAAAAAATATAGTTAGCCATAGATTCCCATAACACTTTATGCTGTTTTGTATCAAAGGTTTTATTAACATCTGCCATTAATTTTGCTTCTTGTCCTTCTTTCATAACATCATCTGCTATTCCCTTTATAATTAAAAGTTGACAAATTTTACCTGTAATACTGCTTCCATAATTTTTCATTTTTCTTAATTTCACCATTTTTCTTTCATTTGCCTTATTGCAACATTCTTTTTTTTTTTTACTGATTTTCTTAAATATATTTATACCATTCTTTTTTTTTCTTCCAGTAAATATATTTGTTTAAAGAACAAATTATTGATGTCTTTTTTATTTTCTCATATATTTCTTTCTTTTCATATAATTCCATTCTACTATACTCTGAATTTTCAAAAACTCTCATGTATATCCACATATTCTTCTTTCTTTTTCTTCTGTTTATTTCCCAACTTAAGTAAGCTTTTCAGTATGTCTTTTTAAATACTATCCAGCACTCAGTCCAGTTTTTGTAAAATGGCGCCTTTGTTAATTGTTCTTTTCATAACTGTGTAATTTTTATCCTCTCCATTACCTTCTATATTCCATTACTTTTTAGTTTATTCTTTGTATTCATTTTCTTACCTTAACATATTCTTTATTTTTTCACTCTCTATCCATATTGCTAGGTGGTCTATAAATCCAGTCTTCCTGCTTCTTCTATCTGTACTCCTACTGATAATATATTTAAAAATACCAGTGTCTGTTTTAAACATGTTTGTTTTATATGTACATCCTTTTCTTTTCAATAAATATAATTTTCCACATTTTATTACACTCTTTTGCTTTCCTTCCCTTTTTTTTTCTTTCTCTCAAATCACAATTAAAATCTCCCATTATTATTACATTCACATTCACTATAACATAATATAATATTTGTTGAAATAAACCTCTTTCTTTAACTGCTACATAACTGTAAATTGCTATAATTCTGCATGTATATATTTTTGCCATCTGATATCTAAAATAGGCAATATATGTATTCTTACTAAAATTTTATTTAACATTTTAACTGTTCTCCTGCATAAAATTGCAATTTCAGAACAATGTTCATTTCCCAAATTCCATATTATATATGCTCATCCCATAAGTTTTCTGTCTGTAATTTTTCATCTTTTATTTATGTCTATATCATAATTTTTACACAAGTTTATTATTCCTGTTCTCCTTGTTATATGTATGACTGTTCCTGTTTAAAGATAATACTCTGGTTATTCCTTTTATTTATTTTTTTATTTGTCAGATACTGTATATTTTTTCTTTTTCTATTCATTCCCTTTCTTTTACATTTATACTCCACTTTCTTTTCCTGTCTTAAACTCTTGTACCTATAGAAGTTTTCTTTTAGCCACAGTCCAATTTATATCCTTTTCATCACTAAATTCTGAATTTTTTTCTACACCTCCATCCCATTTTTCCTCACTAACTTCCTTCTGTTCCGTCATTTGTATTTTTTATATATTTTCGTTGTCTTTTCCTGCCTCTTTCCTTATTTCAGTTTTATTTTCATTTTCTTTTTCTGTCTCTGCACAATCCATTGCAAAGTTTCCTTTTCACTTACATTTATAACATTCCAGCTCACAGTTTTTTGCCCCATGTCCCAGTTTTCCACAAATTTAACATCTTGATTCACTAAATGCCCCTCTTTTTGGCATAGTGTTCTTACTTGCCCCCAGTATTTTTTTAAATCTCTATTCCCTTCTACATTTATAACACTTGATATGTGTGTGATTTTATCATTTTCCATTTTCAAAATAGCATTGCTCTTCCGTCTCCCCGAATCCATATACCCCTATAATCATAAACTTTTACAATATCCAACACTTCTTTGCAAGTGTATTTTTAATGTCTCTTTCATTCTTCATTTGAAATTGTATACAACTTTTTCTTCGTCTCTCTCTCTCTCTAAATGCAGTCTTTATAATATACTCATTCCATGGATTTTCATTTTCCTTTTTTTCAAATGCCATCATAAAAATTCTCTATCCCTTACACGGTCTCAAATATAATGTCACAAAAAGTCTATCTGTAATAATAAATGCTCTGATCTCTTGAATTGCAACACCCACAGATAAAACAACATTGCCCCATATGTCATACCATTTTAATGGGGATTCACGCTTACTTTGCAGCCTTACCACCAGTTTCCTTTTATTTACATTCTCCCATTCACGTCTTTTTTCTCCCAATGTGCTTGTCAAGTCTCTGCACAAGTTTTCTTCTTCTTTTCTTTATCTTCATATTACATCCTCTACTGCCTCCTCTTCCTTATTTTTTTCCATTATCTCTTCCCCATGATACTTCACCACCATTCTCAGGTTCACTCTGAACAATTAATTTTTGTAGTATTAAATCCCGTAACCCTCCTGACTGTAGTGTTGTAACAACACACTCATTAGCATTATCCTTCGATTCCACAAAAAGGTTTCACTGAAACAGAACCGCTGAATCAACAATACCACCATCCACTGAGCCAGCATTCACCTCTGCTCCCTCACTTCCGGTATCAATGACATGCAAAATTCCTCCCAGCCGCCACTACTTTCGGACCAGGACGTGTGCACATAATCTCTTACAGCATTCATAGTGATCACTGTGACAAGTAGGGGAAGTTCCCTAGTGCCCTGGCTAAGTTTTCTCCAGTACTATAAATACCACCAAGGGTCTCCACTGAAAAGAGACTACTAGTCTAGTTGTACTAATCCAGTCAACAAAAGTGTAAATAAAAAAATAGAACATGAGCTTCCCAGAAAAATGCCAAGTTGATTGGTAGAGTATGAACTCAGCTGTGTGATCCGTTAGTGAGTGCTGCCTTGTAGATCAGTTGATATGATAAATGCTAATTTAATGCTGTTTGTTTTTCCCTGCAACTTAAAGTCTGTAGCTAATGCTTAAGCAAGTATTCTATTATAAAATAAATTTCTCACAGTTTAATATGCTTGGTGCAAATTTAGATTTGTTAACAAAAAGAAAGAAGATTATACTGATTATTAACATGCACTCAGTGTATTGATTTGTTTAGTGATTTTGGAAGTGTTTTTCTTTTATGTTTTAGGACTGATAAACGATGAAACTTTTTCCATATGTAAGAAGGGAGTAAAGGTGGTCAACTGTGCTCGAGGAGGCATAATTGATGAGGCTGCCTTACTCCGAGCCTTGGAATCGGGACAGTGTGGAGGAGCAGCATTGGATGTTTTTGTTGAGGTATGGCTAGTGGCATTAAGATAGTTTGCATGCAGGTAGAATTGCTGTTTTGGATAACTGCTGTCATGTGTTATCTGAGCTACAGCATTTTGTTAATGTGATGGAGATTGTTAAACTCTCTGTTAATTTTCTTAGGTCCAAATTTCTGACTGAAAAGTGTGATTGTTTTCTTACTGCATGAACTAATAGCCCGTAACATGGTTTGTATATTTTCATAAGTTAGAAATGTTTACTTTTATGATTCGCCTTGCATCGTGCACAAGTTAATGGATTATATTTATTAAACATTAAAGGTTCTTATCCTCTTGGATAATGAACGCTTATAAGAACCACTTCACAACTTGCAACACTTGCAGTTGAGCTTCAGGATCCTTGCTTTTTCTATGCAAGTCTACAAAGACCCACTTACACAGCCAACACTTGCTGATGCAGTGAATGTGGCTTGAGTGGATCAACTCAAGGGCCCATCGAAAAGAGACACCTTCTCCAGCTCTGCATTCTTTTTTTGTAATGACTAATGAGTAGACAAGAGATTCCAGAAGGACTGGGGCCTTGAGTGGTTAAGTAGTCCCTTCTAACTGGAGAAGTGCAGAGCTGGTACATGAGACAGCCTGTGGCTGAGAGAGAGAGAGAGTCAGACAAGTCACAGAGTAATGGGGTAGTGTTAGTGTGAACAAGAAGCTCCCACTGAATATGTGAAGGATCAACAAACAAGAATTTAAGTGCAAAAATGTATTCAAAAGGTAATTGATAAGTCTTTGGAGACTGAGTACCCTGCACAAACATAATGTGAACCTGGACTGCAGTGAAACCCACAGTGAACTCCAAATTTAATATATATTGATAAAGCAAAGCACAAGTTTCCTAGTTTTCCTTGGCCGTATGACAGCCTACATTTCATTCTTTGTGAATTATTGTGAATTATGCTAATTGCTTGCATAAATAAGGTGTGTTCAAACAAAAATGTGTGGTTATTGTGCTGAAAGTTTTTGAAAAGTCAAGGAATATGGTGGTGTGCTGCCCAAAGAGCTAATATTTTTCACTTGTATGTCACAACACATGCACAAGTTTACTATCACAATCTTGAACCACACAGTCTTGAAATATACAGTCCCGGTGCCATAATATTAAAGACCATAGTACTGAACTCCCAAACTTGTCCCCTAGCAGGACCTTTGTTAGCACCTGTTACTGGGTCTATGCATCATGTTAGAACTTGTCATTGGGACCATGCACTTGCAGAACTCTTGTTAGCATATGTTCTTGGTACCCCTGCAGGAACCATGTTGGCACTTATTCCTAGGTTTACACTGGTAGGAGGATTTGGTATTTGAGATTGCTAGATATTGTAGACTTTAGTGTTATAGTCTTCAATATTACTGTTAGTTTTTTTTTTTTTTTTTTTTTAAATCTGGGCTTCATTGTGCGTGTGAAAGTAAACCTGCATGTATTGGATGGAGGACCAGTTTCTTCCACAATTTATTTTGTCTGTCAAGGTCTTGTGCTGTCTCTTACAAAGCATTTTTTGTCACTTATCAGTTAATTTGTTGTATTCAGATATCTAGGCATTCTCCTCCTCTGCTGAAAATAGGCCCTGTCCTGGTCAGACTTTCTTGGTCAAAAAGTGTTAAATAAAAATAAATATATAATCTGTAGAAGAAGCTACCATAAAATGTACATAAGGCTAATCCTAGGCATAAAAGTCAACATTTAAAAAAATATTGTCAAAAGTTAAACTAGAACATCTGTCTAGATTGAAATATACTTGTCTATAAAAAAAGGTGGCATTTTGGAGACTTTCTAAAGGATGCGTCCAAGTTGTAAGCCCTTATCAGAAACTCAAAAGATTGTCACGAGATATGCAACTGACAAATAGCAGAGCATTTGAGACATGCCTTTGAAACAACTAACAGCCCTTCCCATGATGACACAAGTGCATGGCTAGAACATAGGGCATTAACAACTCTGTCAGATAAGTAGGACTCTGGTTGTTTAGGGCTGTGTAATTTTACATCTCCCTATAGTATTGGTTTGCTTTCTCTTTTTCCATAAAGTTAGTCCATGATTGTGATTCTTATTGCTAGAAATTCCCTCTTATTATGAGATTTTATTAATTTGAAAAAGGTTGTAGTATTCCAAGTGTTTTATGTTACTTTCAGAAATGGTAGGAAAAGATGAAAAAAGACAAAGAAGAGGAAGAAAAAATACAGGACGCAAGAATAAGTGGCTATATTAGGAATTGTATGCAAAAAGATGACATACATTTTTACAAAACAAAATCTTTATCACATTGTAGCCTAAAACATACAAACATGACCTCTGACAAAGTAAGAAACCACCCTGTCATTCACTCAGTCGATTATGGGCAGAAATTCAGTATTAACTTGGAAAATGTGTCTCCTAGTAGTGTACTTCCCTAATTCAGTACTTCCTTAGTAAGTTGTACCAGTCAGCTGTCCCTGGGGTCAAGTTGTCCTCACGATTTTATAATGCAGTTGGTTGCTTACAAGAGCATTCCACAAAACAAAAACAAGAGGCATTTCTTTGGGGGAGGGGTCACTGGGACAACAAAACAGCTATGCAACCATGTTAAAAACATCCTTAGCTCCCCACAATTTCTTAAAGACCCTCTGTGCTTCAGACGACGGTGAAGACAGTTTAGGACAATGGACAGAAGAGGCCTGTATCCTGAACCCCTTTTACAGTGACAGCACTGATCCGAACAAAACAACTTTGATTAAAAATGGGCACAAACTACATTGGTGGAATCCTAACCTTAGTAGGGTGTATAACAGAAGGAAAAAAGTCATGGCTAAATTCAGGGAGTGCAACTCCCATAATGATAGGAGCTTTCGAATTAAACTAAACAGGAAATTAAGTCCAACAAGGCCAATTCCGAAGTCAAGATAGGCTCACAGACTAAAGATAGCCACAAAGTCTTCAACAGCTATGTCAGAAACTTCAAAGGCTGCACTCATCACTGTGCTAAACTGGTAGTTAATGGTACCATCTTCACTGAGCAGAGCAACTTAGCATATTTGCTGGCTGACAAATTTAGCTCAAACTTCACCCCCCCATGAAATACGTACTAGCATGCTCTCTCCCCTCCCCCAAAACTGTTATCAGTGAGCAGCTCCTGGTGGTGCTCGCTAACAATAAAAACATAGCTTCCATGGGCCCTGTAAATATCCCATGATGCCTCCTAACTAGCTGGAAACCAGACCTATCAAGACCACTTGAGTCACTTTTCAACTATAGCCTCAAAACAGGCTTTGCACCACAAGAACGGAGGACTGTAACAGTTATCCCACTTCACAAGGTGGACCATCAACCGACATGGAAACTACAAACCTATTAGTCTGCCTAGTCTAATATGCAAATCCATGGAACGAATTATCATGGAAATGATCAACAAAGACATGGGCAACCTTCAGATACTCGACCCCAACCCAGTTTAGCTTTTTAAAGGGAAAATCATGCATATTAAACTTGGCGGACTTCTTTGAGATGGTCATCAAGGCAATGGATGAGGGTAAAATGGTGCATACCGCCTACTTGGTGCTTGCTAAGGCATTCGATACAATACCACCCCCTGGTATAGTTGACAAACTCACCAAACTGAGCATACACCCCTACATGACTCGCTGGATTGCCAGCTGGCTCATTGACAGAACACAGGAAGTCAGGATTGGTGATACTACCTCCATTAAGAGATCGGTCACCAGCAGGGTACATCAAGTCTACATGCTGGGACCGCTCCAGTTTGACGTCTGCTTCTCTGAGGTAAGGGATAATGTCAGCGGCCTTTATCTGCCAAGTTCACAGATGACTACAAACTGGAAGTCCTCATAGATTCCTCCCACAACAGACATCTTACAAGAGGGTTTAACATAGACAAATGACTGGTGCTGAAGTCGTGGACTAAAACTATTTGCCACGAAATGCACTACAATGTCTTTTGGGAAAACTGCCACCCAGGCTAATTACACCATTGATAAGACACCCCTAAGAGTTTATCTAGTTGTGGGGGATCTGAGAACATATGTAGACTGTAATCTGGCCTTTGACCAACATGTGGCCAAGTTAATAAGAAAATCGTTCTATATTACTCAACTTATAAGTAAAGCCATGGCATCCAATTCCAAGGAAGTCGGTGTCACTTTATTCTGCCCTTACTATACCCATCATTTAATATAATGCCCCTTTTGGCATGTACCTGACCAAACGTGCAGCAGTTGGAATGTTTGTAAAGAAAGTTACTGTTTGTCGTTTTTGCATTTAAGTTACCTGGCACTTGCTCACTAAAGCAATTATATAAGTCAGCACTAAAAAATTAAAAGCACTACACCCTCACAAACTCCCCTTGAGTACCTTGTTCCCCATTGGCCCTTTTTTTCAGTTATAAAGGAATTCCCAATACTATTCTAGCATGTCCAAAGGTCAGTTGTCAATCTCCTCTCCAGTCCAGCTGGTGAATCTGGGAATCTTGAGGCAATGTTACAACTGCCTCATGTACACAGACAACCCTCTCCTCCTCCCAACAAATTCCAACACATGTGAGAGATGCAACCATATAGCCAAACTGGAGGCTAAGCTCTCTCAACTCAGTACTGGCATAACCAGTCAGGAGGAGAAGGAAACCACTCTCACTAAAATTCCAGTCTCACATAGACCTACCACGACAGCAAACCAAACACAAAAACATACTCGGCGGCTCAAAATAAAAATCTGCCTAAGCAGCAGAGACCTCCAAAGCAGACACCCAAGCAACCGCTACCCCAAAACAAAACACGTGCAACACATAGCTCACAAAGCCAGTGTGCCGAACAGTCACAGCCCTTAAGGCTAAACAACACACCTGATACACTTGTAATAGGTGACTCTATCATCAGGCACACTGACGTCCCGCTCACCAGGCTGAACAAGGAGAAGGTCATGGTGAGCTGCCTGTCTGGCGCTAGGATCCGCAACATAACACAAGCACTCAGGTCACTCCAAGGCAAGTACAAATATGACTCAGTCATTGTCCATGCTGGTGTGAATGACCGGAGACATACCTCCCTGGGCTACATGAAAAGAGACATAGAGGAGCTCTCTGAGCATGTAGCCCAGGCCGGTATGACCCTGACCTTGAGTAGCATCTTACCCTCACCAGGAATGATGCCACAATATGAAGACAAGATGATCAATTTCAACAATTGGCTTAAGTATTGGTGTCATTCAAAGGGGATCCAATGCCTGTCAGCCTGGGATGACATGCTCGACAAGCCACGATGCTTCGCTAGGGACGGCTTGCACCTGTCACCCCTGGACTTTCGGATATTGGCAAAGGCTCTTGCTACCCCCATAGTGCCGTTTTTAGGCAAGGCTCAAAAGACAAACCCACCTCCATAGATATCACAAGGGATAAGAAACTAAGAGTAATGCTACTCAACGCCAGAAGTCTAAACCTCAAGATGCACGCACTCGAAACTCTCCTTAGCATGGAGAACATCGATATCTGTGCAGTAACAGAAACCTGGTTCAAGGCTACCGAGAGCACCCCAGCACTACCAGGTTATACCTCATACCATGCTTTTCGGCCCCAAAACCTGGACCGAACCACAAAAGGAGAGGGAGTATCAATATTCGTCAAAGATACCCACACCTCCAGGTTGGTGGCACAGCACGAAGCATCAGAGACTATCCATGTGCAACTAACAGTGGGTAAAACTGCCTTCCAGTTTATAGCCTGCTACAGACCACCCTCCCAAACCCAGGAACCCCACTCGGCCTTCCTGAGAACACTGGAAAATATGAAGGTCTCTCCAAACACCATTATATTGGGCGACTTCAACTACCCAAACATAGACTGGGAGCATTACTCTAGCTCCAACACCCTAGCCCAAAGGTTCCTAGAATTTATAAACTCAAATGCTATGGAACAACTTGTTACCACTCCCACAAGAGGGGAAAACATACTGGACCTGATCATTCACCAACATGGGGACTCTATGCTCCAGACCAGAAGTGTATCCCTCACTGGTAAGATCAGACCATAAACTAATCTCACTGGATATTCACATCCTGACCCCACTCCCTGCCCAGAAAACCACAGTGAAAAACTTCTCCTAAAACAAATTTCACACTCCTCAAAACCGAGGTGGAATCCTTCAAAGGCCCGGGCCTGTGGAAAATACGGCCCAGACTGCAGAATCCTTTATAAACGCTTTCTATGAACACCTTCAGGAATGCATGGATCATGCAATCCCAAATAAAACCAAGACCCAATCCTCCAAAGGCAGACGTCCTGTCTGGTGGACCCCAGCCATAAACAAACTATACATTAGAAGGAGGAAGCTACTACATAATAGAGCAAAATCC
This sequence comes from Protopterus annectens, assembly GCF_019279795.1. Lineage (NCBI taxonomy): Eukaryota > Metazoa > Chordata > Ceratodontiformes > Protopteridae > Protopterus > Protopterus annectens. The sequence goes on from NC_056738.1 coordinate 69,561,238, forward strand.
CAAAAAGGGAAGGCATCTCTGATCAGTATTAGCAAAAAACTACGGGCACTCATAAAATCGTCTAAGGCCAGCTTCGTGAGAAAATTGCACAGGACACTTAAGGATAATCACAAGGCTTTCTTTAGTTATGTTAGGAACCTGGGTGGGAATTCCCAAAATGACAAAAAATACACCGAACCCACAGACATTGCCAACATCCTAGCTGACAGGTTCAGCGTAAACTCCCCCCCCCCCACCAAAAGGGCAAATATCTATCCCAGCAGAGTGCTGCCCCCCTGACATCTCAGATGCTCAGGTAAGAGCAGCCCTCTCCAAAGCAAAAAACACAGCATCAATGGGACCAGACTGTGTCCCGGGCTGCGTCCTACATGAACTCCAAGAAGAGCTAAACCCAAACATAAAACTACTGTTCAATCTCAGCCTTACTACAGAATATGTACCCAAAGAGTGGCGTACAGCAACAGTGGTCCCTCTCCACAAAGGTTGTACCTCAACGGATCCTGGAAACTATCGCCCCATAAGCCTGACTAGCTTGGTCTGCAAAGCTATGGAAAAGGATCATCATGGACCTCATAAATAAAGATATTGGGGACCTACAACAGACACTGGATCCCACCCAGTTCGGCTTTAAGGGCAGATCCTGCCTCTTAAACCTGGTCGATTTCTTTGAAACAGTCACCAAGGCCATTGACGAGGGGAAGGTGGTCCACACAGCCTACCTGGACTTCGCAAAAGCCTTCGATACAATACCCCAGTCGGGCATTATAGATAAGTTCACCAGCTTAAATATAAACCCCTATGTCACTAGATGGGCTGCAAACTGGCTCAAGGACAGAACCCACATGGTTAGAATTGCTGGAGCCATGTCAGACTCCAAACCAGTTACAAGTGGCGTCCCACAAGGCTCAGTCCTGGGACCTCTCTTGTTCGGTATATATTTCTCAGAGGTACAGGCCAACACAGAAGTACTGTGTCTGACCAAGTTCGCAGATGACTGCAAACTGGGTGCCATAATTGACTCTCCAGCCGACACAAGCATCCTCCAAAAGGGCTTCATAGAAACAGACAACTGGTGCCAGAGCCATGGCCTCAAGCTAAATGCCAAAAAGTGTATAGTCATCCCCTTTGGCAAAAACAAAGTGCCCACAAATTACCACATAGGTGGTAATCCATTAAGTACAGAAGAAGTAATTAGGGACCTGGGGACCCAAGTTGATAGCAATCTCTCATTTGACAACCACGTGGCCAAAGTGGTTAGAAAAACATTTTATATAGCCCACCTAATCATGAAGGGATTCACATCTAGATCAGGGAGGTCATCGTGCCTCTTTACTCATCCCTCATCAGGCCCATAATTGAGTACAATGCCCACTTTGGGATGTACCTTACCAGACACCTGCAGCAACTGGAAAGACCCCAAAAGTACCTCACCAAGAGGATCAAAGGGCTCAAACAGATGCCATATGCTGCCCGGTTAAAGAAACTCCAGCTCTACTCAGTGGCGTACCGCCTGCTCAGAGGCGATCTGTGCCTGACGTATAAAGCCATGTCCAACCCGGAATTTATGGACATGCTGCACCTCAGAAAATCCAAATCCCATCGAGCTACGCGCTCAAGAGACTTGAACCTCAGCACTGAAATAAATAGGACATGCTGGAGGGACAGTTTCATAACCCAGAGGCTCCCTTCACTCTGGAATAAAATCCCGGTCCAGGTTAGGCAGAGTCCCTCATTGACTCTCTTCAAGAGGAATCTTGATGAGTGGATGGGAGATCGTAGGTTTACCCCGGGTATCCCTTCTGTGTCACTGTTAGACAGAGGCACAGTATACTAACCTCGAAAAAGGGCATAGCAAAATTAATTTAAAATGGGTGGCGAAAGCCAAACACACTCTGGCTAGGCTTATAAATGCCTAGGGCAGATAGCCTAGTATGAACCTATGCCCACAGAGGTTCCTTACCAGGAAAATTTAGGGTATAACACATTGTCCTGTATAGATCGCCTTAAAGCCCTATCCCTATACTCTGTTTTCCTACAGGCGACTGAGAGGCATCTATGCCTGGCATACAGCGCATCCTTGGACCCAGCTCTGATGGACATTTTGCACATCCTTGAAATGAGCAGCATCAGAACCACTAGATCCAAGGATTTAAATTTTGCTTGTGACTTAAAAAGACATGTTGGCGAGGCAGATATGTGTTCATAGGTTCATAAGTAGGTACTAGGCTATTTTCCCTAGGGCCTATATAAGCCTAGCCAAATGGTACCCTGGCTTTTACCACCCAAGAAAATTATTTTCTTGTGCCCCTGTCAAGCAGAGCCACAGAAGTGATCCCTGGGGTGAATTTCCTATCTCCCATCCAATCATCAGGATTTTTCTTGAGTGCTAATAAGGTGCTTTGTTAGATATAGATAGGTAGTTTGTTCCAGACTATGGGAAGTCTCTGGGACAGGAATCTATCCCTCCAGCATGTTCTGTTTATTATGGTGACAAGGTTTAGGTCCCTAGAGCGTGTAGCTCAGAGGGATTGGGATTTCTTTAAGTGGAGCATGTCCAACAGCTCTGGGTTTGACATAGCTTTGAATGTTAGGCAGAGATCGCCTCTGAGTAGGCGATATGCGACAAGAGTTAGACGGTCTGCGTAGGGCATCTGTTTGAAGCCAGTAATCCTCTTTGTGAGGTATTTCTGTGGCCTTTCTAGTTGTTGTAGATGTCTTGTGATGTATATACCAAAAGGGGCATTGTACTCTATAATGGGTCTAATGAGTGATGAGTAGAGGGGAACGATAACCTCTTTTTTCCTGAATGAGAAACCTTTTGTGATGAGGTGTGCCACGTAGAAGGATTTCTTGACTACTGTGGCAATGTGATTATCAAAGGAGAGACTACTTTCCACCTGTGTCCCAAGGTCTCTTATCACACTTTCAGTGTTCAGTAGACTATCTCCTATGTGGTAGTTCATGGGTACAGAGTTTTTACCAAAAGGGATGACAATGCACTTTTTGGCAATGAGCTTGAGGCCATGGCTTTGACACCAGGCATCTGTCTCAGTGAGGCCCTTTTGTGGGATGTCCACATCGTTAGGAGTTTTGATTATGGCTCCTAGTTTGCAGTCATCTGCGAACTTTGTTAGCCAAAGACCTTCTGTGTTAGCCTGTACTTCAGAGAAGTAGATACCAAACAGGAGAGTACCCAGGACTGAACCCTGTGGTACTCCACTTGTCACTGGTCTGTAGTTGGATTTAGTCTGCTACTTTTACAGTGGGTTTTCAGTGAGCCAGTTGGCAACCCATCTTGTGACATAGGGATTTATACCTAGTTTAGTGAGTTTATAATTCCACTGTGGGGGATGGTGTCGAAAGCCTTGGCAAGATCTAGATAGGTTATGTGAACCACCTTGCCCCTCATCTACGGCTTTGGTGACCTCTTCAAAGAAGTCTATCAGGTTTAGGAGACATGATCTGCCTTTTACAAACTCAAACTGGGTAGGGTCCAGAGTTTGGAGATTACCAATGTCATTGTTTATAAGTTGCATGATGATACGTTCCATAGCCTTGCAGACCAGGCTCGTCCAGGATGATGGGGCGGTAGTTCCCAGGGTTCGTGGTGGCTCCCCTTTTGTGGAGTGGGATAACCATTGCTGTGCACCATTCAATGGGCACAAAGCCTGAGGTGAGGCTATGATTGAACATAGTACTTAGGTGGGGTGCCAGTTCTTTCTGTAGTTCATGTAGAACACAGCCTGGGATGTTGTCAGGTCCCATGGATGCTGTGTTCTTAGCTTTAGAGAGTGTGTTTTTTACCTGTGCAGCCATGATTACAGGAACTTTGCATTCTTCCGGTATAGAGATGGGCCCTTTAGGGGGTGAGAGAGGGGTAAAGTTAGCACTGAACCTGACTGCCAGGATGTTTGCAATATCAGTTGGTTCTGTATATTTAGTGCCATTATGCTTTAACTCAGAGCAGATCTGAGTGTTGCCATTGAGATTCTTGACATAGCTATAGAATGCTTTGTGGTTGTCTTTAGAATCAGTGGCAATTTTGTTTTCGTAACTAGCTCTGGAGGATTTTATGAGGGATCCCAGCTTCTTACTGAGGCTGGCCACGGAGTTCCTCCGATCATGGGATTTTACTCTTTTTTGCAACAGTTTCTTTCTTCTGTTATAGAGTTTGTTTATGGCAGGGGACCACCAGATTGGCTTCCTTTTTTTGGAGGATAGCATCTTGGTTCTGTTAGGGATTGCACGATCCATGCACTTGTGTAAGTGCTTATAAAGTGCATTTTTATATGATTCAGCAGTCTTATCCCTATTGTCCATCAGCATGGGTGTCGTAAAGTTTGCCACTTCTGTCTTAAGAAGCGTGAAGTTGGCTTTGGAGAAATTTTTTACGATGGTTTCCCTAATGGGGGGTGGGGGTGGGATGTGGATGTCCAGGGTAATTAGCTTGTAGTCAAATCTGCCCAACGAGGAACTGACCTCTGGTGTGGAACACTGGTTGTCCATGTTGGTAATGACCAGGTCTAGGATATTGCTGCCCCTGGTGGGGGTGTGGATAAGTTGATCCAAGGCATTGGAATTTATGAATTCCAGAAAACGTTGAGCACAAAGAGTTGGTACATGAGTAGTTTTCCAAGGTAATGGTGGGGTAGTTGAACTCCCCCATTATTAGGGTGTTAGGTTGTACCCTAATATTTTCCAGTGTATCAAGAAATGGGTAGTGGGAATCGTGAGGCATGGTGGGGAATCTGTAGCAAGCTACTATTTGGATTGTGGTCTTGCCCAGAGTTAGTTGCACTTGGATAATCTTGGATGCATTATGCTGAACAACTAACCTGGAGGTGTGGATATCCTTAATGAATATGGACATGCCTCTGCCTTTAGTGTTTCGGTCCAGGTTAGGTGGCCGAAAGGTGTGGTATGAATTATAGCCTGGTAATGCAGGGGTGCTCTCTGGAGCCTTGAACCAGGTCTCTGTCACTGTAGGTTTAGACTTCTAGCATTAAGTAGCATTACCCTCAGATTTTGCTTGCTTGTACCTGTTACGGTGTGTGCTAGTGGATTCCCATGCTCTGGAACAGGCTTCCTATCCATGTGAATCAGTCCATCCCTAACTCTGTTTAAGCAAATCGTTGACCAATGGATGGGAAATTGTAAATTCACCTTGGGTCTGGCCACCATGTCTCTGATAGAGGCAGACAGTAATGCACAACCAACATACCTGCTACCTTCCACATAATCTCTAGAAACCTCCTAATTAACATACCCTCCTAATAAACACTTATGATACATAGAGACACAATTGAGTTGGATTGCATGACTAGGCTTATAAAAGGCTCTGATGTTTAACTTCATAGGTTCATAGTTATACACTAAGCTATGTTGAGGGATACAGTAGTCAAGTCTTTACTAAGCAAAGATTTTCTGGAGCATGGTAGAGGATACGGAAGTGGCGTACAGAAGTAATACCTTACAGTTTATGGTGTTCAAGTACTTATTCATCTAGGTATAATTTTATTAAAAATGTTGGAAGAAGTCCTAGTTGAAGGGGGGAGGGCAAGACACCCTTGGGGTAAAAGATTGTAGTTTCTTTGAAATGGTCCCTTGCTGAATCAGGACCTGAATAAATTTATAATTACCAAATTGTGCCTTTCTATATGCTTCAACTTTAACCTGAAGAATTCTGGCAAGAGTGAAATTGCATCTCATAAGGCTTGATGAAAGGTAGACATGGATCCATTATTGACTTTCTCTCCCAACAGTATGTGGCCAAAAATAATTGTCATAGGATTCTTTAGTAAAGACTCACCTAATTTGTTCAATTTTCATGCTAAAATTTTGCTAATGTATATGACTATCTTGCTGTAGAGAAGTGAGTCACAAGGTCAGGTTTTGCTTTGACTTCAGGAAGAAAGAAAACTTTCCTTGAATAAACTGTGCTACATACCCAGGAGTCTTGCTTGCTCAACCCTCATCGCACTGATTTCCCTTTCCCGAGAGTTGGGAAATATTTGATTGTGGGACCCAAAGCACCAGTCTCCTGTACTGCAGTGGAAATTTGCTCATTGGCCTGGATACCAATTTAAAATGGTTGTAGAGGAAGAAAAAGCCTACTAGAAGCTTGAATTACTTAATGTGCTGAAGTCATACATTGATCAAATCCCTATCATTCTCAAGCTTGTTTATAGTTTTCCACTATAAAGACTATGTAAAATAATTTAACTTCCATGTGATTCTGTAGTCTTTGAGCAACTATAAGGCAGATGCATGTAACTTTTGAAGTCAACAGGTATAACTTCAAAGCAGGAGATTGAATCACCGCACTTGGATCTTGTTATGATGGCTAACTTAGGCGCTGGATTAATGGGAGCACAACAAAATGTCATCAAATGTAGATGCATTTAGGTATAGGGTTTATCTTTACTACAGACCTCTTCTGATCTTTTGGCTGCTGATTGTTTAGCCAGTTGTGGTGTGGCTCTAGGTAACAAATTCCAAGGTTACCTTCATATCTGTAATCTGCTGATTCTTGGGATATATATATCTAGATCTGTATAGCAAATGGTGTGGTCCATGTGGCAGGAAGGATATCACACTGTGTGCTTGTAGTATATGCAGTAGAAAATATACCCTGCCAGCAGGGTTCTGGGGGGCACTCAGCAAATGGAATCTGTGACTTTCTTACATCAGTCCAGACTCATGAGGCAGTTGATGTATTTTACATTTCCTGTCCATTGCCGGAATTAAAAGAAATACTATAACATCATCTACAAGCATGCTAAAAAATGAAAATTCTGCTGTTTCCACAAGTAGAATCCCACTTGTGCATTATGGAGTAATCTTTGTATGTCATGGCATTCATAGCCAAAGCAAAAAGAAGTGACAGGGAGGGGACATCTCTGCTTACTTATACAATGGAAGGGTTTCAGTTCAGAAACCCAGGGGAGTAACCTGACCAACCCAAAGGTCTCTACAATATAACATCAAACTTGATGTAAAAATGGACGGGAACCACACCACTCAAAGGTTTTTTTGGCATCAACCCCCATGGCTAATGATGGAGAGTCCTCTTTGAATGAAGACCCATAACCCTGTTAACAATGTTGCTTGGCTGCCTCTTAAGTACAGATCCTGCCAAGTGGTGGTGGCCCATACTGTGAACCAGAGAACTGATGTGCTTAGTCTAAAGCAGACATACAAACTTTATAGTTAGCAGCAGTATGTTGATGGATCAGTTGAATTCCTTTTCTACAGGATCATGGCAGCTTGGGGCCACCCTCCTTGAAAGGGAGAAGTGGAGACAAAGGAGTTGAAAAATGAAAATTACAAACTTTTGTTGACAGAAAAGGCCTGAGGAGGAGGAAAAAGGTTGTAAACTTCAGAAAGGAAGTCATCAGGGCACTGCTGCCCTACCCAGCTTTAAAGAAAAATGCATATTTATATTTTCCTTAAACTGAGTTTCTAATCTGTCTGTTAATGGACAGAGTTCTGTGCTGTCTCTGTCAGAGAGGAGTCCATGAGCCATGTAGTCACTTCTTCACCAGAAGGAAAAAAACTTTGGCTTGACAGTATGCAAAGAGGTTTGGCATGCATCTGAAGGAAAAGACAGGATGGCTATTCTATGGATTCTGGAAAAGTTGTACCCATCTGCTAAGCTCTTGGTGTTTGACCTGCTTAGCCAGCAAGTGTGCTGGATAGCATTTAAAGGACTAACTGTTTAGATGTGTTTGTGGCATAAGGCCAGATAGAAGCTATGTGGAAAACCTCTTGTGAGCAGTTGAAAAATGCAAACCTTCTAGGAACAAGGTCAGCAATGTGGCATCTTCATTTGGACATGTCAAAACACATGTTCAACACAGTTCTACAAACAGAAATATCCACTCAGCTGAAATGATAACCATACATGTTGGAGAGTACAAGAAAGCAGTTGTCAAGTGAGTACATAAACAAAATGAACCTTTAGAAGAGTTTACTGATGTACATTGGGCTATATGATGTGTCATCCAAAGTAGTACAGCACTGTAACATTTATCAAGCTTTGGGGCATCAGCCATTGTAGCCTAAAGCATGTAAATGAGGACTTAAAACTGCATTTTACACAACTGTGGAGTGTTGCAGAGGGGATGGAGCTGTAATTGCTATCCTGAATTAACCCAGAGCAACTTGGACTTCAGAAGGTCACCCTTCTTGCAGATGTGGCTGATAGGATGTATATCCCCATATGATATCTGTTTCGTCAGAGTCTGACACATTTTACAGAAGTCTAGATAATGTCTGTGAAAATAGATAAGACCACAACCCATTAGATCTACTCAGAGTAGCTGTACTTACAATAGCACTCTTTTTCATGTTTTGTAAAATTGGACCTATTGTAGAATACCAGAGATATCAAAAATGTTAAGTACGATTTAAGTATATGAATGTAAAGATCAGTATGCCAAGTGTGAATAAATATTTTTAAAACTATTTAGATCTGTAAGTGCAGGAATATAAATTATTATTGCTGCTAATGTTAAAGCAGTGATTATTTAAAATATTGCTTTTAAAATTCTAGCAAAGCACGAATTCTACTTAGCTTTGATTACTCCTGTAAAAACTAGGCTGTAGTATTTACATTGTCAACGACAGTGGGAAACAATGCATTATAAAGAAATTTTATCTGTTTCTGTTTACTAAATTGCTGTCAAGTGGCCATTTAATAACACAAGTTCACATTTCAGGTAGAGCAGTTAATTTTGTATTTAATTCAAAGAAATGTTCTGGAAAATACTAGAGGAAATGGCTTTAAATATATTTTAGTTATATTTCTTGGATATAATCAAGTTGATGTCACCTCGAATGTGCAGACTTACCAATGTCTGTTTGCTATGAATATGTTTCACAATTCCAAGCTTCTCATATGCCCAATGGACCAATATATTTGATTATTTCACTGTAAAGCATGATTTGAAATAATGCATGACATTTCTTATTCCTGTACCACCAGTATCTGACCCAAAGACTTCATGCCTGAATATTTTAATGCAACACACAATAATTTGCGTAAAGTACCTTGCAGCCTTAAAGCTCTTACATGTTGAGTCTGAATCAGTATTGTATTTTGCTCAAGTATTAGCTTTAAAGTTGACAGTTTTGCAGTTAATGATGAGTATTTCTGACTAACAGTTGATTTGATTTTGGCCTTTTCATTCATTCCTCAACTGATGGGTTTGGAGCTGAGACTCTGGTCTGACTCTGCTGCTTCTACCAGATCATTGGAGTGAAGAACTCTCAAGCTCCTCCCTTTACCCATATCTCCCTGCCAACCTAACATACCTCCGATTTAGTTTGCTGTCAGCTTCAGATGCAGATCCCTTGGCTGTCAAGCCTTTTATTTGAGTTGTTCCAGTTTTCATAGCCTGTTTTGTTGCGAGTCAGTTTATATTTCTAACATTTATATTTTACTGTTTTTTTCCTCTCTCCCATAATTTTTGAGCTGAATTTAACTGTTTTCTGCTCCTTTTCTGTACCCTTCCTAGTTGCATTGTTGGTATCCCTTCTTTCCTCTTCGGAGTATTTTTTTCTTACCGTTGTTAGTAGTTTTTCACTTTTCGTTCTTTCTTCTATTCAGAACTTTTCTATCATTAGTTTATTAGAAAATTTTCTCTATAGTGATTTAGCTCAGTATTGTTATTGTGGTGTTTTATTATGGCTGACAAGCCTACGGGATTCAAAAAGTGTGTTATCTGTGGGCATAACGTTCCCAAATCCAGTGCCCACAGGGAATGTGTGTATTGCCTTGGTCCAACTTTAGAAGCAGACTTTTCAATCTGCTCTGGCTTTAATTCCAGTGTTTTAACCGATTGAAGAAGCAAGCCTTCTTCCACCTACCTCACTTGCATGGGGTCAAATCCCTTCCAAAAAGTCTGACAAGAGTAAGTCTGTGTCAATGCCAAATGGTAAGGAGTCTGTAAGAGGTCTCCTGACCATTCTTTGATATCACCTCCTTCAGTGGCGCCTCCTACAAAAGCGCATAAGAAGTTGGATTCTTTTGTCTTGGATCCGACCATTTTGAAATATAGATCTCCATGGATCCATTCCTCTATGCTTCTTTTGGATCCAGTTTCATCTAGGCTCCCTTCTCCCTTCCTGGAGGGATCTCCATGAAGACACTTCAGACCTCCATCCAGTACGTCATCTCTTAGGTCTTTCGGAAGCCGATGTTCATTGGATGATGAAGGTCCTCAGAGCACAGGCTTAGATGGGTGTTCTCTTGGTTCTGACTCCCACCTAGTCTGCAAGCTATCTTTTGTCCACTCCATCCTTGGTATCTCAATCTGACCTACTGTTTCAGAAACATGGATCTAGATCTCTGGGGGTGTCTTCACTGGACTGGAAGGCAATCTGTTCTTTGACTCCAATGGATTCCTTGAGCCGACCTGCTCTGAGACTTTCGGAGGCCAAAGACTCTCTGAGATAAAGCAGTTGCGCCCAATCTGAGGGGGGGGGGGGTTGGAGTAGACTCTGAAACCATCAGAGCCATCTCTTCCCCTCATGTCCTTGGCGCTAGATAGTTTGGGTCCAACTCCCTTCTCTGGTGGACTGCTGGTGTGCTTGCAGGAGCTGAGGGTTTCAGAGATTCTGGCTGTGGTGCTCTCAACTTCTGTGTCCCCTAGGAATTCTGACTTTGAGGTTGTGGAGAGGGCTTTCTCTTTGGCTAGAGAAGAGGCATCCCTGCCTCATCCAGTTCTTTGCTCTGAGTCTTGCCCATCCCTTCCACTGGGACAGCCAGCCTAAACTAGTCTCCAGCTGGTCTGTCGGGACAATGTCCTGTCTTTAGATACGTTCCCAGAACATCCCCAGAAGAGAACATGTAAAAGGGGGCACTTAGATTCCCCACAGGAATCTGTCACAGAAGACACCAATTTTTGAAAGGGGGGGGGGGGCAGATCACCACCTGAAAACATCTCCTTTTGGAGACATCCTGGAGCTCCTGAAACAAAATGGTGGTTCGTCCTCCGACACTCCCTCTCAGGAGGAATCTGTGTTCCTGGAGGCTTTCGACTCTGGCCTATCTACTTGTTGGATGAACCCCCCCCCCCCCCTGGCCAATGAGCTCATTAACCTGGTCTCTTGCTGGGCGTGGAAGGAACCAGATACTGTAGACTCAATACCGAAAAGACCAGACAAGATTTCAGCTCCCCCTAAGGACTGAGCACACTAGAGCAAAGGAATCCCAGTCGATGCTATGGTTGCAGCTGTAGCCACAAAGAAAGAATTGGCAAAACCGAGGTCTTCTGTTCATCCCCCCCTAACAGAGAGTCGAGAACTTTGAACAGATTTGGGAAGCATGTATACGCTTCAGCAACCTTTGTCCTCGGGTCACTGAATTACTTGGTAGATTTTATGAAATTACAAAGAGATTTGACAAAGGAGCTTTCCAAATCTCTTTCTAGGTCCATGTCATCTGAAGATGGAAATAGAATCTCCTCACAACTGGCCACCCTACAATTCATCTTGAATGCATCCATGAGGTTAATCTCTCTTGCAACGGAACGTACCTCATCGGCTGCGGGTTTAAATATAGCCATTGGGAGACCTGCCTGGATGCACTTATGTGATTTTGTGGAGCCCTTTGTCTTTGTTCATCAATGTGCCCTTTGACAGATCTTCTTTGCTCAGCCCCAAAGTTAAAGACACACTCCCCAGATATGAGCAAGAGGGAAAGACCCTGTCTGCTGTGAGTGTACATTTTTCAACCCCTCAAAAAACTTTATCTAGGAATCAGCAATGAGGTAGAAAAATATGGTTTTGGAAATGTCAGGGTCCTTTTCAAGATTTCAAGATTCACATGGAGATAGTTCCCCTAAGGGCAGAGGGGGAAACACAAATGGAAGACACTGTCCTCATAGCAGAGGTAGTCCGCAGGACCAGGGTTTCAGGGATTCTTTCTCGGATGAGCCTTATTGGTGCTCCTGAAAGGAGGGCTGACTGTTCTCCTCTGGAGGCAGTTGGGGGATGTTTGTCTCTGCACCAGAGAGCCTGCCTATCTATTGTAGAACAGTTATGAGTGTAGAGAATCATATCCAGAGGTTATACCATACCATTTTTTTCTAACCCCTCTCAGCAGTGTGAAAAAAATCCCCAATGTTCTGCCCAGTCAGAGGAATGCAGCATCTCTAGAGATAAAAAAAAAAAAAAAAAATGCTTGAAAAAAAGTCATCCAAGAGGATCCCCAGATAGAACTTGCTCAAGATTCTTCTTGGTGCCAAAAAAGACAGGGGACGAGAGACCAATTCTGGATTTCAGCAAATTAAATCAATTTGTACAGTATTTAAAGTTTCGGATGGTCATGGTTCAGTCCATTTTGCCTCTACTGCAAAAGGACTATTGGATGTGCTCAGTAGATCTTCAGGATGCGTACAATCTCATCACGATGAACAGGCACTCTAGATGATACCTATGCTTACAGCTGGGAACCAGTCAGTACCAGTTCAGAGCACAGCCCTTTGGTCTCGCCACAGCCCCAGGGTATTCACCAAATGCATAGCAGTGGAAGCTGCTCACTTGAGACTGCTGGGATGCGGAGTGTTTTCATATCTAGAAGACTGGATCCTCCCTGCCCCAACCAGGCATCAACTTCTACAGGCAAGGGACTACTTGCTCCAGTTGTATGTTCATCTAGGAATCACGGTCAGTTACAACAAATAGCTTGCGTCTGCTCAGAGGCCTGAGTTTATAGGTACTCATCTGGACATAGTCAGTCAAATAGCATCTTTTCCCTGTACTCAAATGTAGACACTGAGGTCCCAGGTCAAAAAAAGTAATTCAGAGTTCTTTTCTCCTGGCTTGATTAATCTTGCAAGTACTAGGATCAATGGCAGCAGCTATCACTCATTATTCTGGCCATATTCCACATGCAAGTCCTTCAATCAGTGGACACTTTCAGCCCTGTGGTCCATTCTTCTACATCTGTTGAACACTCTCTAGTCAAGAGTACACAAGCATGCAAAGGATATCTTTGGTGAATTCATTCAAATCAGCTCTGCAAAGGACATCCATTTTTTCTTCCCATGATCACAACCATGTTACTTGGGAAGGTCAGACAAGGGATGTAGTCCCCCGAGGAGGCAAATGCACAGATCAGTGTCCTGGAGATGAGAGCAGTCCTCCTACCTTTAAAGGCCTTTCAAAATGTTCTCCCATCCCGGACAATTGCCATTCAAATTGCCTCTTTATTGATTAGCAGTGCGAGTCTGGCAGTGGGTGATCTCTTCCAATTGCTTTCTAATAACCATGCACATTTCAGGGAAATCCAGCATGATTGCAGACAAACTAAACCGGTCCATTCTGATGCCTCATGAGTGATCTCTCAATGTCAAAATGGCAAAGAGAAGTTTCTGTTGATGGGGCAAGCCATACTGTGATCTATTCACTTCTCCCCTCGACAACAATTGCAGCAGGTAATTTGCCCTGATCCCTACAACAGGGGAATCACTGAGAGATGCTGTAGTTCAGGATTGGTCTCTAGTGTTCTTTATGCTTGCCCATCATTGCCTCTCATTCCCAAATTTCTACAGAAAGCATTCTGGCGGAAGAGCACAGTTATCCTCACTGCACCCTTCTGGTCTTGTCAGATCTGGTTTCATTTCCTCTAGCCTCATCTTCTACATCCACAGTGGGTACTGGATCTCACTCTAGACCTTCTCTCTCACCTGACAAGTATGTCTCATCCAGAATTAACAGGCCTCAAACTGACCACATGATTTCCCCAAATCCATTGTTTTCTAGACAGTCCAGGCTCTCCTTCCTGGTATGTCATGTCTTGTTATCTTTTCAGAAAGCTTCTGCTAGAAGAATTTACAAAAGTTAAGTGGAAGAGATTTGTTTTGTTGGGCCCTCAGCAAGGATCTGGACCATTTTTCAGCATCTGTGCCATCTATCCTTGAACTTTTAGCTTCAATTTTTAATGAAGGTGCTAGTTTTTCAACTATTAATGTACAATTGGCTGCCATTTCTAATTTCCACCTGGGCAAGAATAACTCTACCTTAGCTTCTTCTAAGCGAAGTAAAGCCTTTTTACTTAGACCCCTGTTAAAGGATCCTACTTTTCCTTATGATTTAACTGTCAAGCTTCTTGCCTTGATACAAACTCCTTTCAAATCATCAGCTAAAGCAGAACTAAGATTTTTATCCTGTAAAACTACTTTTCTGGTCGCTATAACATCAGCTAGATGAGTATCTGAACTCCAGGTTCTATCTTCTAACCCTCCTTGCCTATTTTTTCACAAAGACAGGGTAACCTTGCAAACAAATCCATCTTTTTTGCCTAAGGTAGCTTCTGAGTCCAATATAAACCACATAATTAATCTACCAGTTTTCTTTACTAACTTTTTAAATAAGAGAGAGCATATGTTCCACCTTTTAGATGTGAACAGGCAACTTCACTTTTATCATCACAGAACCAAAAACTTTAGGAAAACTGAGTAACTATTTGTTTTGTTTTCTCCTAACAGATTGGGCAAACCAGTATCCAAAGTTACATTGGTAAAGCCTCCTAGGGTTCATTCCATGAGGTTTCTAGCAGTTTCTTTAACCTTTTGGTCAAGGGCTTCGCTAGATGACATTTGCGCAGCTGCAACTTGGACTAATTCTCGCACCTTTATTGCTCGTTAAAAATTAGATTTCATTTCCAGGAATAAAGCGGCCTTTGGCTTTGCAGTACTCTGGAATATCCTTCCATGAGGGCCTCCCCAAATTACAGTAGATGGGGACTCTGTCCAGTCAGTGGAGGAATGAATGAAAAGGACGACATCAAATAAAGTTATGTACTCGCTATAACGTTCCATCTGTGTTGTATATTTTCATTTTTCCACCCCTTTTCGCCCACCTGCCACCTCCCTTTGCTTCTGAAAAGATGTAATAGTTTTTACAGGAATCTCTGTTCCTTGTTTGAGCTCCAGCTTCCTTTTTTCTTTCTACTTTTGTTAATTTATGTAATAGGTTGTCCCTTTATATCTAGGAGCAGCAAACTTCATCTGAGGTATGTTAGGCTGGTGGGGCATTATAGGTAAAGGAAGGAGCCCAAGAGTTCTTGGATCTGATGATCTGGTAGAAGCTGCCGAGTCAGATCTGACTCCCTGATTCGAACCCATCAGTTGAGGAAGAATGAAAATGGACAACACAAATGGAAGGTTATGGTAAATACATAACTTTTTTTCTTTCATTATTCTGTAAGCAAAATGCTAAGAGGACATGAAGCAGTTGTCAATAGAGTACATAAAATGAACATTTTGTAGGGTTTATTGATGTACATTGGGCTATAGAAGATGATGCACTTTGTTTCAGCGTTTTCACGGAGTCTACAGACCTTTCCATTTTTCATTATTGACTTCAGCAACATGTAAATTTTGCATAGCACTTATTATCTTATACACCCTTGTAAAATTGAAAGAAATTGGTTGATCTACAAAAAGCTGACTGCATGCATTTTATTGCAGCCAAGGCATATGGTGTCCAAGAAAGTTTGAAAGTGGTGGTATGCATTTCATAAGAAAATATTCAGTTTCTTTTGCTGTAACAAAAGAAAGTTGCAGTTAAATTTTCTGATTTTGTGAAGAGACTGGATGTTGAACAGAATGATGATAGATTTAAATCAACCTAGGCACTGTCCTCACTTTTCAGTAAAAAAAAACAAATCCTGTTAGAAGGCAGTTGATGGAAAATGATGTTCTATTGTACATGGTAAGGCACAGACTGGTTGATTTGCAGGATAAGGCCTGAACACCTCTGAACTCTCCAGATTTGCACAGACTGTCCAAAATTTTGGCTCATATTTTTGGTTTGTTCATCATAAAATTTGTGGTTTTCTGGCAAGTCACTGGGATGATGTGAGGATTGAAGCCACGAAGTAATGATATACATTTGATTTTTCAGACTTCAAATCCTCAGAAAATGTATGTTGAAACAAATCTTGTTACTCTAGCAACTTTCTAAGCACAATATTTAAAATATGTCCCTATTTTGGGGCCTGTGTCTCGCCATTTTGTTGGGCTTTGTCCAGATTTCATGTACTAAGAGGTTGAGAGGTATGGGCCTGAATAATAAATTTGATTATGGGTGCACAGTGAAAGTTGAGCAGAACATGTCCAAGACATGATAGTGACTTGGAGTCGTCTTCTGGTGGAAGAAATATTAATTGGATTTTCCCAGTTAACAAAGACAAACAAATTCTTGAGTCCTGTCAACTTTCTTTGATGTCAGGTGTGGAACAAGAGGTCCCCAAGATTGCACTGTTTCATTTTGAAAATTGGGTGAAACCGTAAATATTCTCTCAGCTGTGGTAACCAGGTAAAGTGTGTTCACTTGCTGAAAGAAGTATTCATTCTGATTATGAATTTCCTGAACATATGATTAAACAGAGCATATTTTGATACTATAAGGGAGCATTGTCTAAAGTCGAGGTCTAGGTTATAATCTGGTTGCATCTAGCCATTTCAAAGGTCTTTTTTCTTGGCAGTGAGTGACAGTATTTTTGAAGAAGATATGGAATACTTTGCATCTTTAAACTTGAAGTTGATCATGTAGAAGGGTCATTATATGAGAGGTGTTCAGATGAAACAGTTCTGACTTGAAAGATGATGAGTGAGATATTAATGATGCCGATTGAGAAGGAAATTCACTAGAGCATATATTTTTTGGTTTCTGTACGCCACCTCCTCCTGAGTTGAAGACTCAGCTCATGGAGTTTAGCTCCCTGATGTTGACCTCCCCATTTGCTGTTTCCTCTGAGTAATTACTGTTGTTGCCATTTCTAAGTGCATGCCAACAGAGATTCTGTGTGTCTGTTCTAATGTGGGGTGGGTATGGGGGAGCTTCCCCCACTGCAAAAAAAAAAGAAAAATGCATACTTTTAAAACCATTTTAGCATGCATTCATTCATTCTTACACAGTTTAAGATGATTCCTTGTATGTCATGCTCTTGTCCACCTCCAGATGCCTTAAAACATTTTCAGACATCTTTTAGTGTAAAGGTTCGTAAGGCTTGAACTGACTTGTTGGCCCACTGGCTGAAGCAAAGGAGTTATGTTCTGAGGAAGACCTTTGACAGTGATAAAGCTGAATTGATCCTCTAGTGATTCAAACAGCCAAGGGTTATAACCATGGACATATATAAAAGTAAGTGTGCTTTTAAGTGAAGTTTGTTCCTTTCCAGATATGATTTCACCAAAAGGCAAAAGACTTGCATTCCTTGTTCATTAAGCAGGTGCTTGGTCACTCAGGCTGCCGTGTTGCATCCAAGTTACTCTTGATGACTTTGTTGTTAAGCACTCATAGTATCAAGAATGGTACACCAGCATCAGCTTCACTTCAAAATCGCTAGAGGTATTGGCACCCCACAACAAGGTTAGCCTGCCTTTCATAGGCTTATGCCCCTGTGAAGTGGCTTTTTTTGCGATTTAATGTCACCTGGACATTTTCTTCTAGGATAATCCAGTTTAAGTACAGACTTGTTGAGGGACGTAGCCTTCTATAAGATCTATAAAATCAGCCCTGATATTAGACAGGTGTTTCTTGATTTGTGTTTAAATTCTCGGTATGTCTTAGTGCACCTTTGTTTAAAGCATGTGAACCACTCTTTGCTGTTTTTTACCAGCTGTGTATGCCTTTATGATATGGGTTGTTGATCAGTCTGTTGAGAAGAGTCTTCTGTCTTCTGTTGTGCATTCTGTGTGTATGATGTCTGGTCTCAAGTGTGTGGGCTAAACAGCTTTTCTGCTGGATTTGGCAAGGGAATGAGATGCCTTTAAATGTATTAATTTTTAGGCCTGTTGCCTGCAGTTTAAAGGACTTCAGTGGTTTTATGACTCC
The DNA here is from genome assembly GCF_019279795.1 of Protopterus annectens. Taxonomy (NCBI): domain Eukaryota; kingdom Metazoa; phylum Chordata; order Ceratodontiformes; family Protopteridae; genus Protopterus; species Protopterus annectens. Next base: position 69,579,088 of record NC_056738.1, read on the forward strand.
TGCCTACATCGAGGAATCCAGTGCTCCCCAACCACTGTCTGGAATGTTTGGACCAAATCCATCTCTGTACAGGGAGATAAATTAGTCTTGTGAGGTTTTTGTATGGAATTCTAGAGAATGCCTAGCTGAAGTTATGAATATATTGTATACTTTATGTGAACTTAAAGTTTGTTGAAACTGAATAAAGTTGTTTGTTTGACTGAGAAATGTATCTGACTTGAGCGTGTCAGATACGGAAATTTGAGGTGATATATATATATATATATATATATATATATATATATATGTATATATATATATATATATATATATATATATATATATATATAGCAGAGGAGCAGAGTTATTTAACAAGTTGTGAAATCTAATTTATGCAATATCAGGAAGGAGAATATTTTATAGATTATTAAGGAGGCTACTGTAAATTTAATTAGTATTCTAGTATTTTTGTTATGTACCGTGTTTACCACTTTTGAATGCTTGCACCAAGCTCATTTCTGTTTGTGCAAGACTATTTTATTTTACATATATGTTTTGCTTTTTAAAGTATTTTAAAGGTGGTTATGCATTTTCATTTGATTTTCTTGTGTTGTGATGGAAGTGGTATGGTAGACAAGTAGAATTCCCTGCATTTCCTTTATCGTATGAAAACAGAACATGCACCATTTTCTCTTTGTGTATGGCGGAAAAGCTTTTTTAATGTGCTGGAGGGTATAACTTGATACTGCAAATAAATGTGTTAAATGCAAATAAATGAGTTGTACTAAAACATCATTGTTTAAAGGATGACTATTACCTGCCATCTGCTTAAAGTTTGTATTAAAATATAATTGCTAAAATTTAGAATTATTGCTCTAATTAATGTATAAGATGTTTGTTTTGCCTCCTTATGCTTTTGAAAAGATGAATAAAAAAGTGGCATCAGTTGGAAGATGCCAGCAGCAGGTCTTTATTTCATTAGCTGTATCGTTTTTGTCACAAAGACATTTATGAGGTTTACCATCCACTGTACGATAAACTGGCTCCTTCCAGCTTTACAATACCTTTATTCACTCCTAAAACTCACTATATGATTTGTTCAGACCTGTCCCAGGACTTCTTGCCTGTTCATCACCTTAGGTGTTCAAGATTAGTTATTCCAACTATGTTTTATGGCTGTGAACTTTGGCTCCTCCTCCAGCTCTTGGGATCCAGGTATGGAAGTCTTTCATGAGTCTGCCAAGATGCTGCTTTTCAGGAAAAAAAAATAAAAAAGGGAAAAAAAGAAAAAAATAAAACAAAAAAATCCATCTGGTTAATTCATACTGGAGCAACTTTTTCATCTTAAATCAGAAGGTACCTACATGCTTTATAAGACCACTTGAAAGAAATGAGGATAGTTCTGTATTACATAAACTTGAAAGTCCTTACTTTCTCTTTATTTATTATTTATTTATTTTACATTTGTTGACCGGGCTATTCCAACTGGATATATGTCCATTTTCAGTAGAGGCCCGGGGAGAAAAGCTCCACTAAAGTTTAATAGCAATATCAGATACAGTACATTTTTTAAGGTTAGGCAATGCAAGTTATTTGCATAGTAGCTAAGCAATCATATCAATGACAAAAATGTATACAAGATAATAGTGAACACATATTTAAGAGGTAGAGACCAGTACATACTATAGAGAGCTTGCTAATCACGAACAAGCTCTGCAGTACCTTCTAAGATAGGCCAAGTTAGTACCAACTTTTGTTAGCTGACTGCTAATACATTCTGAGGTTAATGGGAAGGAGGGCAAAGCATAGCAGTAGTGGAATAAGTATACAAAAAGTATGAAGGAAGGAGGTGATTAATCTGGGTTGGTGCATGGACATAGCCAGTGATTTTTAAGGTATTCTTTGAGTTGCTTTTTGAAAAGTGGTGTAGAGGAAAGATGAGAGTTCCCTGGGAAGCAGGTTCCAAGTTTTCCCCACAGTGTTGGAGAACTGAGAGCCCCCAGCCTTATTGTAAGACTTGTGTAATGATGCTAGTAGTTTATTTGCTGAGCGTAGGGTAGAAAGATGTATGTAGGGGGTAATAAGGCTAGTGAGTATTGGAGTATTACTAGGATGATAAGGGATCTTGTACGTGTTGTTCTAGATTGTGACAATGGTGGGTTCTAAATGGGAGCTTGTGGCAAATCTGGCAATATTATTGTAAGAGGTGCAAGTTTGTTGAGGTTATTTTTAGAAAGATTGGTATAAATGGGTGAGGCATAGAGGAGGGAAGAGATAAGATGGGTGTGGGCAATAGTAGTTCTAGCTGTAGGAGTAAGGAAGGATTTAATCCTGTAAAGGGAGCCTAGCTTTCTGTTCACTGATTTTATTGTGGTGTTGATGTGTGTCAAAGGTCAGTTTGTTAAAAGTTTTATGTACTTGATATTTTGTAGCTTATGACGTCATACAAATAGTACATATTCATTTAATGTATACACTGGGGCTGTACAGTACTAAGTGGAACTAACAGAAGGCAGTGTATAAACAAAGGAAAACTAATAAATGATATGTAAGAAGCACACGGACAAGGGCAGGTGAAGAATGAGGTAGGAAAAGGAGTACATACGAAAGTTACGTACTTAACATAATAATAAATCTGTGTTGTCTCATTTTCAGCCGGTTTAATGTTTGGGTTTTTGGATCCAGCCAGATCTGACGTTGACACCTTAGAGTATTGTATCCAAGATCTCTTACTCCTCTACTACCCACAATCCTTCTGATTTACCCCAGATCAAGTTTGTTTACTCTATGTATGTATGCTGTGTAGGAGCGTCATGGTGAAAACCTGTGATTTTTTTTGAACTACATTTTCTTACCTCCCCCTTGATTCCTGGAAAAAGGATCTCTGTGGAGTGGAGAAATAGATTCGCAAGGCAGACTGGATCATACCTTCTTGTTTGCTCCTGTTAAGCATTTACTTTACCTTGGGTGGAAACAGAGTGGAACTTTTAAAGGGAGCATTTATAAAGGACACCTTGAAGCTTTCCGCGAAATTGCGTAGCCGCGTCCAGGCATGGCAACACATTGTAAAATCTGTGCTGGCTGCTCTTGATGTGCCATCAGCTGCATTTCATTACAGTTGCATAGCTACATTAGATGTGGGTTGTAGAGGAGACATTGGGTGTCTGTGTTTTTGGATGTCCGGTAGTAAGTTACCCGAAAGAGACTTGGAAACCTCCTTGATCAAATCCCTTTGAAATCAAATGTGCCAGACAATTCAGCACTCAAAGTGCAAAGGTCACAGAAGTACAAGTCCATTTCCCTAGTCTCTCAAACACCCTGGACTCTGTTAGGAGAAGAACATTCCTTCTTCATGGCTGCTGCTACCACCATGGCATCTACTGAAGGCCTTTAGTCTAATGTTTACAGTCCTTTGGGGCTGTTAAAATTCTGTCCATTTTTTTAGGAAGGGGGTCTGTCACATCAGGTTCCTTTCAAGACTTTTGAGCAATAAGGTCTATTAAGTCATCAGGAGGTGAGAACACCCAGGATGCCAATGGGCCAGACCGAAAAGCTTCAAGGAATATGGACTCATCATAAAGAGCTTCAGTGCACCATCCCCCCTTGCTTCATCCGTTTCTAGTATGTCCCCAAAGGCGACATCCTCTGGGGGGGTCCTTCTTCTTCATCTAATTCTATGTCTTATGTGACAGACTCAGACAAGGAGTCTATATGCTTCCATTTGCTTGTCCTCTTTCATGGAATGTGTCTCTGGGGCTCTGACAGGTATGTCATAATCACACGTGGAGCTCAAACTTTGAGCTGTCTCAAAGCCAGATGGATTTGTCTGCCCCCGTCAACTTGAATGAGAAGAATGAGGCACAAGATACATTGGGAATCGAAATGGATCCAAACTCAGTAAACACAACTGTCTTCTTGGCCCAGCCAAAGCCCTGTCCACAGCTTCAAAAGTCAAGCTTGCCATTGGAGTCTAGGAAAAACTTCCTCTGTCAGCTGATTTTGAAGTTTTCCAACTTCAATACAGGTAATTTCCAAGGAGGACTTTAAAGCCGAGTTGTCAAGTGCCAAAGCACCCAGGGGAAGGAATGGCACTGAAAACTTTGAAGTTGACTGCAACGTCAGAGCTCCGATCTCAGCACTTTGATTCTGGGTGGTCATCTAGACCTGAAGGCATCAGAGTCAAGAGTAAGGAAAGAAGCTGAAGCGGAATTCTTCAAGACTACTGGGTCCAGTGAAGCTGCACCAGAAGGGTTCAGACCCATGAACTTAAGCTCAGAGAAAGGAGTCTGTCAGAATGAGGTGTGATGGACCTGTTCCTGCCCACCTGTGGAGGATGGTGCTAGAAGGACCACCAGCTGAATCTGTGTCCTCAAAAATGTTATCATCCAGCCGACATCCATCTCAGTAAGACTTTTAGTGGACGGACCAGACCTTGATGATGAAGCTACAGACACAGGTATTGAAGGTAGCTTGTCCTGAAGTATTGGTGAATGTAACCTGAGGCTGATTAGGCCCGCAGAAAAATGTTTTTGTTAGAGAGTTCAGATGTGGGATGCAGATCCGACTGTCTAGACAACTTGATGTGCTGGACCCAGGAGATTAGATGAATCCAGAGACCTTTTTCTAGACTTCTGACTTTTTGTCTTCCTTTCTTTTTTCATCTGCTGATATCTCTTGGTGTTTTTCCTTATATATGTTTTTCTCCTTTTCCTTTGTTTTCAGTAGCGGGAGCTGTAGAAGGCTGTCTAACGTCAGAGGAACATCATGGTAGACCTTGTCTGAGGGTAAGCAAATCCTTGGAGTATTCATTTTTCTTTCCTCCCATGGAGGGCTCTGGATCTGAAGGCAGCACAGATACTACCACTGTCTTGAAGATGAGAAGCACCTAAACAATAGACCTAAAGGGAATGGGGGTCTCAGTATGAAAAATATCAATAGATCTCAGCAGAGAAAACGGTACTTGTCCTAAGTTAGAAAGACTATAACTCTAATATCTATAGCTTTGACTGTATGATAAGAGGCTGAAAGGTAAGTAACAACACTACTAGAAATTTCTACAAAGGTAGCACCATCATACAAAGATGTAAATAGTAAAAACTACCTACACTAACCCTAAAAAGTAACCTAATCCTAACTCTAAGTAGCAATATTATAAGGAAAGGGAGGAGCAGAAAGTGTTAACAAATTTTTTGCTTTCACTAATCATAAATGCTTGGAGCTCTCAAGAGGACACGTCTGGTTGAACAGGTGGAAAGCAAGGGAATCGTGGCTAGGGGAGGAGTCAGAGCTTTTGGATCCAGTACTCTGATATAAGGCACTGAGGTCAGATCCAACAACTAACACACTGAATTGGATCCATGGTTAAAGGGATGTAGTTAGATGTGCACAGAGAATAGCAACAGATTTAGCAAGTTGAAAAGAAGATGAGACATGAAAAGAAGTAATTATAGTGAAAGTCGCACAAGTGGAAATGGAAAGAAAAGGAAATGTACCATTTGAGATGTAAGTAAAAGCTTCAAGAACAGGCTGTAGATATAAACTAGTCTAATAGAGTAGAGGTAATAATTTAAAAAGGGAGAGAGGAAGGGCAGAAAGATTCACAAGACATTTGAAAACAAAATTACTTAACTGAAAAATATTTCTTTATTAAAAGTGATATGGGAAAGAGAAGTAAATCCCAGGTAAGAAAGGTAAAGATTAGCAAAGAAATTACACCTGTTGCAATTTCTAAACGTCTGAACTGCAAGAGAGAACCATGGAAAAGTATTAACTTTAAAAGAAAAAAAGTAGAATGGATAGTAAAGAATTTATTTGCATTATCATCTTAGGCATTTTCATGTTTAGTTGCTTTCCTTTTTCCGTACATCCTCCTGAGATGCCTTGTAATGATGGACCCCAAAAGGAAAATAATGGAAAACAGGTGCACTTTTGTTGTATACATGTTTTTTTTTGTTTTTTTTTTTTTTAACTAAAACTGAACAGAGCAACTTTCAAAATGCAAGGAAAATACCAGGCCATGTTCTCAATAGCTGTAGTATGACTTGTGATGCTAGCAGTCCTTACTTGATCATTGTGCTGCTCTGGTTGCATAATTGCAAGGAATGCTTGTCAAATCTTTCACAAGCATCAAGTCCATAACCATTGGGGTTGATTCTAGCTCTTTGATTTGGTGATTCCTAGTAAATTTCACCAGTCTTTTTCTAGCTGAGTACATACATTGAGCTTGTGTTAAGAAAATGCCGTGGAGAACAGTAGTTGACTTGCATTCTCCGTCAAGCCTTGTTGGAAGTTGACCACTGAAGAACTAGACGTGGAGTAAGAGGCTGTATCCTACTGGGGAAAAGGACTTGAAAAAAAAAAAAAATGTCTGTAACCGTAAGTATGTTAACTTTTAGGGCCTTCAAGGCATTGAAGACTTCCTTGCTTAGACTGACAATAAAGGCTATGGCCAAAATGGACCATTTCCTTGACTGTGGAAAATGCATCCCAGACATGTTAGCCCCAATAAGGAAATAAATCATTATCAGTTAATTTGCATATCTCTGAATCATGAGCAAATACTAAAAGTATGAATCACCTAATCACTACTGGCAGCTCATGCCTCATGTTGGGAAAGGCTCTTTCCCCACATTCACTCTCCCACACACATGCACACTAAAACACACAGAACATCTCTGATGCATGCTCTTTATTTTTTCCCTTACCCCTTGTAAGTCATGTGCATTTATAGTCGGTCAGTAATGCCAGATAGTTTCATTCTTCTTATAGTTTGATAATCACATGGTGATACCTTAGCTGTTGCTATGTGAAAATTGTAAGTGCCTTCGGGTAATATTGAAAAAAATGTTCCTGGTGTCATCTAGTATTCCACTCTGCTTTGTCCTGAAGTATTCAGCATGGTCTTTCAGTCTCCCCCCCCCCCTCCCCCTCATCCTTCACAACTGTGCTTGAGTTTGCCCTTGTGTATAGTTACAATCAGCCAATAATACCAGACTTTGAGTTTCATACTTGCTATAGTTTACAAAAGTCACTAACACAGGCCTTCTCGTTTAGTGCAACAGACTAAATCTTTAGGATGATAAGGAACATTTTCCACCATTTTTGTTATGCTGCGTTTCAGTGATTTGAGGTGCAGTTTAGAGTATCCCTAGTGTCTAGCAGTGATACAGAGGACTAAAGCTCTGCATTGTTAATAAGTTGCTTTGTGTGCTGAGGGTGCAGAGTTCAAAGCTCTTTGCCTAGTGTCTGGTGTCCCCCTCCCATACCTCTTTCATTTTACTAAACTGTTATTCTGTTTATGTATTTATTGTATTTGTTATCAAGATATTCTGACTGGCAGATTTTTATTTTCAGTAGAGGCCTGGTGAGGAAAGCTCCACAATAGTTGTATAACATACAGATATTTCAAATGATAAGTTAGAGAAGTGCCACATAAAAGCACTTCAAAAAATGGCAAGCAAAAAAGGTTTTAGTGCTTTCATCCACCATAAAGGACTTCTGATGAACTCCTTGGATGAAAGCTCTAAAACTTAATGCTTGGTTTACGTGCTTGTTGTTTTAGGATGCAGAAACATATGGACATACATAGAATTTAGTAAAGTATATATATATATATATATATATATATATATATATATATATATATAGCAGCTAAAAATTCTTTACAAGATTGACATTTAAATGTACAAAATGCAGTATGTTTTTTTTCCGAACATATTCGGAGCTGTGGCAGGTAGAGATGACAAGGAGAGCAGAAGCTGATAAGGGAGGAGGAAGGTGGATAGAGTAGAGAAAAGGATCTGAATGAGTTTGACTAGAAAAAAGTTTGAGTTGTAGGAAGTTATAATTGTAATACTCTCCCTGGTTTCTAGGGTTTCCCCCTCCTATATATATATATATATATATATATATATATATATATATATATATATATATATATATATATATATATATATATATATATATATGGAGGGATGGGCAGGAAAGTATAACACATAGGCAAGGAAAGTCGAGATGAAAACTTGGTAGATTGTGAGAGTTCAAACAGGTAATAAGGAGAGGCTCCAAAGAAGTAGAATAAAGTGCCTTTAACCAAGTTGCAGAGATATGTATTGGCTGCAAGTGACTGAGTGTATAGTCTGAAAACACCACAGGGAGTTGCAGTAGTCAAGGCATGAAGAAAGCAGAGAAACTGCACCTACAGTCATGTTATGAAGTGGTGAAAGGTCCTTGATTCAGGCAATGTTCCTTAGACACATAGGACTTAAAATAGATGACAGCTGGTCCTTTAGTAGTAGTAGTCTGTTATCAGGAGTCACTCTAAATCAGGCACCTTAGAGACAAATCCCAGCCGCTCATCCCACCTGTAATATAGGGACTCAAGGATGGGGGAGATTTGGGTGCCTGAGAGTGGCATGTAAGCCAGTAGCAACTCTGTTGGTCATGCTGAGCTTGAGCAGGTTACCAGCTATCCACTGATTACAGCCAAGGTCATATACTAGTAGTTCGCAAGTGACAGAGTCCTGTGGGAAGAAGACATAAAGATGCAAGTCATCAACATACCAATGTTACTGCAGAACTGTCCTCCTGATGACATCACTCAGGGTCTGTAAATATGAAAAAATAGGGCCTATTGTGTGTGGAACATACAATATGTGTAAATACATGAATGCTGGCAAGTTTGTCATGGCAAATAGTGAGAAGTAGCACTTTACTCTAAGGAACACTTTCATTGTATTACTGTTGGTATTGTATATTTTGCAACATGTGTTTCCTGTCCAGCATTTTAAGATAGGGAGGCAAAGAACATGTTTAAACTGTGTCCGCCGACACTTGTATGCTATCGGGAAAGCTGATGCTTCCAATGCTTTAGCCAAGCATAGTAGTATTTGTAAAAATTTCAACAAGTTTGTTTTTTGTTACTGATAAAGTGGGGAAATATAATGTGTGGTGGTAATTGGCAAACTCTTGACTAGGGAGGTGTATTTGCTGTTACTTTTACAAGAGGACAAGAAACCAAGATTAATTGAAAGTATATCCATCAACTGTGTTCTACGTAATAAATACAATACAGTTTGGTTGTTTTTGTACATGTGACATCTTTTTATATTGTGATTTTAATATTTACTTTTCATTGAGATAAAGTCTGTTACAATTTTGAGATGAAAGCACTTAATATATTAATAAAGTAATTCTTGTGCGGTTCAAAAAATATTGCAGTTTTTGCTCATTAGTCTAGGAGACTTTAAAGGTATTAAAGTCCCCCCCACATACACTCATATTCATGCATTTGTATATGTATGACACACACACACTCCACACCTGATCACACACATGGGTGTGCACACCCCTACCCTACCTATCTCCCTACTGCATCCACCTAGGCAGGCACACACACACACACACCTGAAATCTTATTTCTTTGCATTCATTCACACATGGATGCGCACACCACCACCACCTGTCTGCAAAACTCCCCAGCACTCTAACGCAGTCTCACTCTTTGTTATGGGAATAGGGTAGGTTTTATCAGCAGTGCCACCCTGCCAGTGTCAGACCCAGTGAAAGTCTCGGGCACCCACCAGTTGGTCATGGCTCTGGTGCAGCCAGTGGTGGGCAGAGAAGTCTTTCCAGGTGGCTGTTGTGTGCTTCAAGATATCAGACCACCAGCACCCCATCAACTTAGCAAGCTGGATTTGTGTGATGAAGGGTCCTCACACTAATGGTCACACCATTGACTAGTGAAGCCTCACCAAGGGCAAGGCTAGAGGGCTTATCTGAACAAGATGGCAAATGTTTGGCCTTGTGCATTAGCACAGCTGACCAAGCTGACTTGTGCATTCGCTCACCTACGTAACTACCTTACCACAGGCATTTCTTAGTGAATACATACTGCTAATTAGAATTCCTCATTAGCATATGTGGTAGGCCACAAACTCAGCTCACCTTGATGCTGTACCCTTTGTGGTATAGCACCACAGTAGGACTGTCTCTGAATCAGAAATGGTTACCCCAAAGGGTAAAGTGGGCTTACCCTTTGTGGTAACCTTTAAGAATCTCACCCAAAGTGACTTTGTCAAGCAATGAGGTTTTCTGTGTAGGCACCCAGAGGTTTTGCTGATTTCTTATGGTAAAAAGTAAAGTTCTTAATGCAGTCATTTTTTAACAGAGTAATTGAGCTACTTCAGTGAGTATCCTTTTTATTTCAGATTAACTAAAACTTTTGACAAAGACTTTTATGGAGTACATCTGACAGCAAGCGTTTAATAGGTGTGACTCGAAATTTTGAGCTAACATTGCAGTAAATTGTGATGGAACTTTCTTGCTCTCGTGGTATATTATTGAATAAAACAGATTATTGAAATGCACTGGGAATGTAGTCTTGCCAGATTTGTTGATGCTGTTTTTTTTTTTCTTTTGCAAGGAACCACCAAAAAATGTGGCTCTCATTCAGCATCCCAACATGATCTGCTGTCCACATCTTGGTGCTAGCACTAGAGAAGCCCAGACTCGCTGTGGGGAAGATATTGCAGTCCAAATTGTGGACATGATCAAGGGCAAGTCATTATTTGGAGCAGTATGTGTTAACTTTTGATTCTTGTATGTTTTGATAACATTAAGATGTAGTGTTTTAAGAAAATAGTTGCCAAACAGACTATCATATTAAATACAGTTAAGTAGACAAAATGCTTAATGCTTGTTAATATCAGTCAGTCTCACCTGGTGCTGTAAAATTATTTGTTTTTGCCAAGACTGATTTTTTTAAGTACACTTTCTGCATCACTCCACTGTGTGTGTAGGGAGTTAATTAGTTGCATTGAAAGAAGTTTGGGAATGTGTCAACAATCTGGATTCTTGAGTTGCAGGGCACTGAACCACAGTCAGTGTGACTGTACCAAAACGTTTGCCCTGGGATTCAGATTTATGGCAGCTTTGATTGTGCCAGGCTAGTCACTGTTTACCTATTGGGAGTGAGCTGGCCTTAATCACACTGACAAATAACATAGTGAAAATGTTTTATGAACACTGCATCTAATTAAAAAAAACACTTGCCCTGCCAGAACAGGGTCTGTGGTGAGGTCACTTATTCCCCATTGGTGGCTAAAAAATGCAATGACAAACCCAAAGGAACATGACATGTGTGTTCGTGTAATTTGGCTCTATGCATTTGTGCAAGCACTGAAGAGACGAGATGGAAAAGGCAGCCATCAGCTGTAAAGGACTCGCAGCACTGGTTTAATCTATTTTTTGATTGGATTAAAGGGTGGAATGGGATTATAAGATGGTTATGAAAAAGGGGAAGCAACCAGAGGGATGCACGTAAAGCAAACTGCTAAGGAATGAACAAGATGGGAAAGGAGAAATTAGGATTTTTGGGGGGGGGGGGGGTGCCAATTTTTTATATAGCAAAAAGGTAAGGTAGGGTCAGCAGTAAGGGAAACTAAAAGAATTTTAAGGGGGGTTAGGGAAGGTGGCAGATGTATGTGCACAAGCCTAGAGGGAGAAGACTCAAAGGTGTTGGCACACTGTAGGTGGGGGAGCACAGTATATGAGGAGACATCTGAAACAGAGGGAAGACTGTGGTGATACGGAGGATTGTACATCAACCAAGGGAGGACATAGACACAAAGGAGGGGAACACTGGTATGGGGATAGGGTAGGTATTATCAGCAGTGCCACCCTGCCAGTGTCAGACCCAGTGAAAGTCTTGGGCACCCACCAGTTGGTCATGGCTCTGGTGCAGCCGGTGGTGGGCAGAGAAGTCTTTCCAGGTGGCTGTTGTGTGCATCAAGATACCAGACCACCAGCACCCCATCACCTTAGCAAGCTGGCTTTGTATATTGAAGGGTCCTCACCCTAATAGTCACACCATTGATTAGTGAAGCCTCACCAAGAGCAAGGTTAGAGGGCTCATTTGCTTCCTCCTCGGGTACTTCTGAGGAGGCAGCCTTGGCAGACGGGGGTATTGGTGCAGGTCATGGTGGTGGTCATTTGGGTCTGGTTGTGTACAACAGAGCCACAGGCACTGTTATAGATGCTGATGTATAGAAAAGAAAATAAATGGACTGAAACAACTAAACAACCCAAAAACTTAATCAACAGTAAGGATTGCAGCAAAGAGGAAAGTGGAGAAAAATGCAAAAATACTATGAACTAGAACTATTGAAAACACATTAGACAACTGCAGATGTACCTGAGTTAATGATAAAACATTAGTGACAGTAACAGGGATGTACTACAAATGCAGACATATGTAAGCCGATATTTGCAACCTGCGTAAACTGAATTAGTTGTATGTGCAACTACACTGCCTTTGACTGACCAATGAAGTGTGCTATACTTGGATGAACTATAGTAATGTCCCTGCATGGGAATATGTAGGCATTTTTCCATGTGTACTGTAGAAATTATCTTGTTTATCATAATGCAGTTACCACAAAGTCAGGCAAATGGGACCTCATTGAAGTCCCATGCAGAGGACAGCACACTTGGAATCCTCCACTTATACTGTAGTGTGTGTGTGTGTGTGTGTGTGTGTGTGTGTGTGTGTGTGTGTGTGTGTGTGTGTGTGTGTGTATTTAATGTGAATGAAACAAAGCACCTGTTGTGGCAGGAGAACCTACAACCTTATGCCCCATAAAGAGTTAATGTTTTACTAGTTGAGCCACTTTGGCAATACTACTAACATCAAACATCAAGGAATTAGCAAGCACATATACCAACAGACTACTGCAAACACCTAACTGACTGACTGAATCAGCCGACAGGCTACACATACCAACCAAAAGGTTATGCAGTTAACTGGCACCCATGGGGATTGGTAGATGCTGGATAACTATTTTCCGGTTGCTTGAGAGTTACTATTAAAAATAGGTCTGATTAATACTGTACCCTATACTATTTGTTTGGTTTGACTTGTTCTCAGGTTGGGGAGAGAGGGAATGTATTCCTATCTTCCTTTCTAAAAACTCTAAAAACATAAGGTATGTTTCTGCAGGGGGGAGTGCAACTCATGAAAATTGCACTGTATTTCTTTGATTTTTTTTTTTTTTTTTTTTTTTTTGCCGGTTGCTTGAGTTCCAGTTAACTGAGAGTTTACTGTATATATTCCCTACAATTAAGATGCCTAAGAAGTTGAAATATGTTATGGGTGTTTGTCATATACTGATAAAGGTGAGAACTATAACATGTTACTGTAGAGTATAAAACCAGTGTACTCACCCCCTGCAACTGCAGCTGGAAAGGTGGTTCTGCCTCCTCATGTACAGTTGATAATTCTCTGCTTTGGCACCCTGGCTGTGGAAAACCAGAGATACACAAGTACAGCATAGGATAAAATAAAAAGAAAAACTTGTAGTACTTCTCAAAAGTTCTCACTCTGAAGAAGTTTTAGAGAACACCTGTTTATGCCACTGAAGTGATCCGTGTACTACTTGTCAGTACAGGAAGTTCTAGTGAAATCAGTAATTTTTCTTAGTGGAACTGTCAGGCATCCACCATATACATTCAACCCTGTTAAAAGTCCCCCAGCAAACAGTCACAATAGTCTGTATGGAGAAAGGTTTTGGTCTCTTGCAATCATCATATTGATGGCATCCTGCTAGCGTCATTGCTATCTAAAGCTATTTACTTGGACTCTTACCAGAGAATAATAGCTGCCATCTTGCAATCACACCTGCTTCCCATTGCGAGAATGTTCATACATTGTACAGGAACCCAGTAGCTTGGTCAGTGACTGGGTTCCACATGGACAATGGACAGGGGGATAGAAGGTATAAAATGGAAGATACAGTTCAGCTTTACAGTACAATGTTACAAAGACCATGGTGTTTGTCAAGCTCATGCCTATCAGTTTTAAACAAGAAGATGCAGGAAACCCTCTTCTAAAAATACAATGCCCACACATGTACAATGCACCTTTTAGGTGTTCAGGTATGCGATGATGCTGTGTAGACTTGTATTCACAGCTGCTTACAGACATGATGCATAGAATGAGTGATTCACAGACATTCATGAGCTGAATCCTCATTTGCACAAACATTAAGCTCAGAGGCCTGAATTAGCTTGATATAAACCCAGGCAGCTGTGTAGAGACTCCTCACACTATAGTTGAAGACCTAGAGCTGTATTGAGAATATGAACGTCTCCTGGTGAAGACAACCAACCCTGAGGAAAACAGAAATGTCACTTATTGAAGATATATGTAGCATTTTCCTTACAGATGTAATTTAATGTTTGTAGAAATACTTGCTGCTGGAAAATGTGCCTGCATGTTAAATGTTTTAACAAGGAAAAAGTGGTTAGAGAATCACAGAGGAGTTATGCACAAGTGCTTAGCTTAGATGGTCACTGGGAGGCACAGCCAAAAGTATTTGTAGCTCTTAAATGAGTCAGGCCAGCACATTTTATATATATATATATATATATATATATATATATATATATGTATATATATATATATATATATATATATATATATATATATATATATATATATATATATATATGTATATGTATGTATATAGCATTTCCATGGGGCACACGTGTGTAACATGAACTTGGTATTTTTGGGGGTGACTGCATATCTCTTGCATGTGATCACAGTAGGTGTTACCTTCTACAGGTAAGAGGTATGGCAAGCAGCTCTGCAGCTTAGTCTCCACTGCTCACACTGAATGCATCTTTCAGTCGCACATAATCTGCATGTGGCTGCTTGTTACATTGCATTGTCTACTGCAGTGAGGCGAATGTTTCTGAATCCCAGGAAAGATCAATTGAAAATTAAACTGCATACTGTGGTTGATCAAGTAATGGCTGTATTAAGTGTTTTTGCGTGTTTAAAACAAGCACTTTAAATAAATGTGCCCTTTATGTGTTGTTATCGATGTACTACCCTGGTAAACTAACTAAATACATAATAGCAGTGGCTTGTATTTAGTATTTTAAGGAATGTGATGTTAAATTATAGGAGTGCTGATAGAAATACACACATCAGAAGGAATGGACACACATGGAGAATTGAATTGTTTGCTCCCTACTCGCAACTTGAGGATTTATGTTATCAGAGCCATAACATTTATAGAAGAAGCATTTGACAATGGCCGTTTATTTGTGTTAGTGATGCCTGTAAGCCCCTATAAACTTTAAAGTATCATGTCTTTTTTATTTGTTCTGTCAGATGTTTAATGTTGACTACCTTATCTTTATGCACAACCCCGTTTATTTTATAGGTTACCTTTTTTGTAAGATGTTATACTTCTTAATGTTTACAAATTGTCTAGTAAATTCTTCCAGATTTTGTCTGTGTTTTTATACACGCCCAGTCTAATCGAGAGAGTGACTCTCTCGAAGTCAGACTGAGATTAGTATGCAACACATACATGTTTTAAAACTGCTTATTTAGCAGTTTGGTTTTCACTTGATTCTTTAGCCTTTTTTTATAATTTATAATGTGGACTGCTGTGTACATTCACAATAGAAACTGAAGTAGAAACTGGGTGATTTAAATTAAATTGGTGATCTTTATACAAAGAAATGCTACATTGCGGGTGCCCTAAAGTCTTTCCTGTGACCACCATGCTTCCTAATAGCATGGCATCACGAACACAGCTTATATACCTCAGGATTTTTGAGGTAAAAATGAGCTTCATCTTGCAGATTTTCTGACTGAGCAGCTCTTCATCTATCTCTGAAAAGAGGCTTTTATGTTTAGTTAGTTTACATTATTAACAGATGAATGAAACAAAGTTACCTGCACTACTAGTAATGCAGTAGTTTCTCCATTTTCCCAACCCTACCCATCTTCACACTTCTACCACCAACCCAAAAGAGCAGATAAACAGTCGTTACGCTGCACCATTTGTTCACTTCACTCTTATGAGTGAGTGGCTCTAACGGTTAAACTGTGGCTAGCATGGTATTACTTGGATTTAAATTTCACAGAAGAGGCAGTAAGAACAGAGGAAGTTGGGATTAGCAGTGTATATTTAAGAAAGGATAAAATGTACTGTGGTGGTTGAATTGTGAAGTAAAGCAAGGGAAACTGGAGCTATTGGTCTTAAAACTAGGAAGGGAATATGGAGATTTATCTAGAGAGGCTGAGGAGCTTTATTTTATCAAAAAGCATTTGATACTCTAGGTAGATTTCCTGCCATTTTATATAATTAATTATTAAGCACACTTTATCTGCAGACCATTTAAACTTCCTTCCCATAACTTATGTTAAATTGCTCCCGTCTTTGTAATATTCTTGACATTTTAGCCACATTGTTTACATCGGATAAATTATCTTTGGTACTTTTCCGTTATCGGGGCAACAGTGGAAATGCGGTTCCAAAACCTGAGTTAATAACAATGAATACACGTGCCCGTAAATCTGGACTTTTCCTCTCTTACCTGTATTATTTATATCTGATTAAATGATAATTCTTGAAAAGAAAAAAAGAAAAATAATAGTAAGCAGAATCACTACACAACGTATTAATTAATTCCACTGTTCACGATTGCATGATCTGATCTGTCACATTCTACATAATGCAATGCAGAGTTGGCGGGGATCCTGATAATCATTAATTGTAACTTGTATTCATATTCCTCTTCTGTGAAAACTTGCTGTTTATGTTTTATTAATGTCTCATATGTTGGATTTTTCTATTGGATATGTAGCACTGTAAGAGTTCCCGTACCTGCTTGCACCCCACCGAATGCAATACTGACTAGAACTGAGCACAGACAAGAACATGGCTAGAGGCTGTAAATCGGAACTTACTTAATTACTTTATTATTCTTATTATATCGATAGGTGGGGCACACATTTGAAATGCATCTTAAAAAAGTGAACTATATGTTTTACATGCTTTTATAACCACCCTTTCAAACTACATTTTCAGCACCCACTATCTACATACGGGAAAGCACGTCCACAAACAGAACACTCACCAGTGGGTAGTCTGGGAGCATGACACAGAGAGAGGATTTCTAGCACTGCGAATCATTTCCTATCAAGAAGACACTTTCCACATCAGATTTATTGGTGTTACTGACATTATGTTTTTGGGTAGATAAATAAATATATTTTAAGATTGTATGATGGGATGTCAGTTAGGAAAATGGTAAAAGCATGTAGTCATTGTTATTAGCTGTTGGAACCGCATTTTCGCTGTTGCCCCGATAATGGAAAAGTACCTTATCCTTAATATATTTAACTAGCAATATGTTATCATGACTAGCACTAAAAGGCAATTTTTTTTTTGTCATTTAAGCAGTGTCATCTAAATTGTTTTGATTTACAAACTAGGACTGCATAATGTAATTGTATAGAACACTATATCCTTGAACAACCTACATATGATGCAGGGACAACTGCATACATAGCTGCTAAAAAAAAAATGTTATGTGCGTTGGATAAGTAGGTAGTGCTCAGAATGGTAACCATTTGAAATACCAGGACCGACTAGTGAGTCCTGAAACAAGGAGAATGAATGGCCAAAAAAAAGGACTTGCATTTACTTATTCTGAGATGGCCATTTCCTGGAATATTCCCACTTTTCCAAGTTATGGTGATCTTGGAGTTTGTGTACATAAGTTTGGGGTAGGGTGCAGAGGGGCTTGCCCTGCCCCTTGCAAAAAAGTAGTTTAAAGTTGCTGCATTTTTCATTTTCCTTTGCTAACAATCTGGGGGGGGGGGGGGTTAGCATTTCAAGTGCTGACGTTTCAGTTGGGAGCCACTTAGAACATATGCAGATGTGTAACGTCAGCGTGAGTAACAGAGGTGATGCAGTCAGCAGAATGGACACTCCATACTGCAGCTGTGAGATGAAACAGCATTGCAGCACAATTACAGATGCCCACATACCATCCAGAAGCCACTGTGTTGTTATTGTAGCATCAGCACTGGCAGAACAGTGGCATTTTGTACTTAGGAGCATATTGAGATTTGCACAGAGAAATGCATATACATGTATAGAAAAAGGTGTGGGTATACATATAAATGTTTACATCTGTATGCAAGCACAACACAGTACAGTGCAGAAGTAGCACCCTAAGTTGTTGCAACCACTGCTGGTGTTTTCTACCCCACATGCATGTTACATTAATGCAGTTTGCAGTCCTTGGTACTATTTGTAACTCTTAAACAGGCCATGTATCTGTCTGGCTTTTTCCGTGGTGTTTGATATCTATAGTATTTAATAAGATTATTTGCACTGGTCATTTGGTCTTCCTTTTGGACACAGTTCTTGCTGCACTGCATCTTTTCTTTTGAAGTTCAGCTTCAGAAAGTTCTGTTTACAAATCTTGGTGGTCACTGTTCTGGTTGTTGACCTTCGTTATTTTATAAAATATTTTGTAATTTGTCATCTACAATTTTTTCATTTTCCCTATGAACAACACTTATGCCCTTTGTTCAACTGCTTAAGCAACTGCTATCGCTTCTTGCCTTTTCCATGATAATTGTATTTTTACTGTTTCCAGCTTATATGTCTTGCAGTTTTCTTCAGTTTGAGTCATAATGGTACTATTTCTAATTTTCCAGCATTTCCTTTACTTTGTGCTGTCAGGCATCGGTAATGTATTAGAAGCAGGTTGTTTGTTTTTTCAACATTCTGCTCTAAAGCAGCTGATCTGGTGAGAGGTTTAGTCCTTGTAATGGAGTAGTTCAAAACTGTAAAATGTTAGTCCTCACAGCGTTTGCTACTGCTCTTTCTCATGTATGATTGTTCGCTAGGTGATTCTCTCTCTATTTATGTATTGTGGATAGTTTGAAACACATATTGAGTTTTTAAATTGTCACTCACACACATTGGAATTTTCTGATTCTTGTGCTGTGGGCCATTGCATATGACAGCATCTGGTAGTAACTCTCTTAAGGATATTGACTTTAATGGACGAATCAGGCTTACAGTTGAAGATAATTTAGATTATTTCCAGGAACTTGTAGTAATAATAAACACAGGTAGGATTCATGGCACTTCTGAATACGAACAAATATTACTCATTCAGTTCCATGGACAGTCTTGTTTTTTATATGCTAGCATATCTCCCATTGCATTATTATGGTATGCACTGCATAAACCATAGCTCTGCACCACTTGTCCTATCTGAGTCAATATCCCTGACCAATACATTTTCTCTTGCAGTTTTCAGGTTTAATTTCTATATCCTGTAAAGCATTTGTCTTGTTTGACTGAAAAGCATTTTGTCAGCTTTGAACATTAAGCTGTGGACACAACTTACTTCATCCTTGATGATGTTTGCTCATGCCATCCTGTCTTTGTAACATCTTTTAGTAATTGCTTTCTAAATCAGTGTCAGTATCTCCCTATAATTATTTTACATTGTCTGTGATTGTAGCTGTCAAATTAAGTAAAAGAATTTCTAAAGCTAATGGTTCTTCATGCTTCTAATAAAGGTGCTCTACTCAGCATATCTGCTATGCATTTTTCCTTGCCTGGTCTATATTTCAGGTTCAGATCATACCCAATAACCTCTGCGATATCAGAAGCACAAGGGCTTTCAGGATATGATTTGCAAGGGTTTCTGGTCTTTCTGCATCTAAACTTCTTCACCATAGCTCACCATCATCATTATCATCAGCCCCCTTTTTTCCCATTATTCTACTTAGGAATGGGGTATTGTTTCAACTGTCGCCATCTCTCTCGATTCAATGCCACACTCTTACCTTTTTCGACACTCATGCATAACTGCCTCAGATCTTCTATCAGACAATCCGTCCACCTCTTTGCTGGACGTCTTAGTTTCCTCTTACCTTCTTTCTGTATGTTCTAAATCTTCTTCACCAGATCCATCTTCTGCTTTTCTGTACATGTATCCAAACCACCAAAATCTGTTCTTTGACCTTTACTGCAGTTGGCACTACTTTGGCTTCTGCCCTTATTTCTTCAACTGTCCCACAGAGTGCATCCTACCTTCTCAGGCACTTTATTTCCATCACCTCTAGCTTCCTCATCTGCTCTGCCTTTACTACCCGGGTTTCTGTACCATACAGTAGCAATGGCCACTGTCATTTACATCTTACTTTTCAGCATCTCTGGCATTCTTCTGTCATAGACTACACCCGAGACTCTATGCCATTTGGCTGCAGCCCCTCTGATTCTAGCTTTGACTTTTTCATTCAGACTTCCCTTCTCAACCACCTCTCCCAGATACTTGAAGCTGATAACCTGTTCTACTGTCTTCCCTTCTATCTCAATTCTCAGTTTTTTTTCTGATTCCCCCAGTTTGCTGCCATTACCACTGACTTATTTGTCCTTAGTTTCAGGCCATGTGCCTTCAGTTTTGCATTCCATTCCCCTATCCTTTTTTGAACTTCTTGCTCAGAGTGTGCCTATAATACCACATTGTCTGCATACAGCAGTTTTGTTGATCTGTCCCCTCCAACCTGTTTGCTAATGTAGTCCATCACTGTTATGAACAGCAGTGGGTTCCAAGCTGAACCCTGGTGCACACTCACTCACACTGGGAACTCCTGAGACCAAACACTGTTCATACTTGAGTCATTGGTCCTTGTATATAGCCCGCATTAATTCTACCAATGTTTCTGGGACTTCAAACCACCACAGTACTGCCCAAATCAGTTTTCCTGGGACCTAATCAAATGCTTTCTCCAAGTCTAGGAATGCTCAGTTGGACTCTTTCCTCATCGCTAGCTTCTCAACTATCTGTCTCACTGCAAACACTGGGTCAGTTGTGCAGCATCCTGATCTAAATCCGAACTGCTCATCTCCCATCTTGCTTTCTACTACTCTACCTATCCATTTATTAGTCACCCTCTCCAGAACTTTCATGCACCATAGCTAGAGTCAAGGAATTTTGTCACAACAATACACTGTTGCTATTTGTTTTGTATTTGAACATCTCTTAATGCTGTTGACCTACAGACAGTGCAGTGGTGCAGCAATTAGCATTGTCGCCTCATAGTGGGAGGTTCTCTGGTTCAATTCTCACCTGGGGTGCCTTCTGTGTGGAGTCTGCATGTCCTCCCTGCATTCGCATGGGTTTCCTCCGGGTGCTCTGAATTCCTCCCACATTCAAGACATGTGTCTGGAGCATTTCTCCCTAGGTCTGTGCTGAAAATGGGGTCTGTCCTAGTCGGACTTTCCCAGTAAACAAATGATAAATAAAAAGAAAATCTCCTTTATCATTTTTATTTGGTGTCTACTTGCAGCACAACTGTCTTATTCACATTCAAGTGTTGTAACATTTGCATTTGTAGCTAGTTTAAGCGTTTTGAAACTTGTACTGTTCATATTTATTTTTCATTTAACTAGAAGAGTAGGCTGGTCCAGTAACTCTTTTCAGCCATGGGCTAGGCCCAAAACAGCAAATGAAATCCTTAGGTAATGTAGCTTATAGCAAATAAACAAGGAAACTCAACAGCATATCTAGTCTGACATTAGAATTGCCCAAATTAACAGCTGTATGGAATAGTTTTGAAGCTGTTGATTCGAAGTACACAAATTGAAGTAGGAAGAAAATTTAACAAGAAACTGTATGTATACATAGTCTGTTAGTATTAGCACAGGAGTAAATAATATTTAAAGACATATGTACAAGAAAGTGTTTTTTTATTTATTTATTTTTTTTATTTGTCTTTTGTTAACCAGGTTAGTTTGGTTGGGCCAAAGACCCTTTTTCAGCAGAGAGCCGAGGAGAAAAGCTCTATTACAAAAATAATTTGTTACAATGCAGTGCAAAGACAGATCATTACAGTGAAGTACAAAGTTACATTGAAGTTCAAAGTTAGTCAAAAATGCGCAATATTATACATAGAGGGAAAAATAGGGTTTTTGTTGATACATAGTAGGAGAACAAGCAACCTTGGATACAGGAGTATATAGTACAGATAATACATAGCTAGACTGAGAGATAAAAGAGAGAAGGAAAATGGTGGTAGAGGTGGTAGGTTTAGTATTCAAGTAGGGTAATTGCAGGGGCAAATCCAGGAGTTTTCCAGATATTTCTTAAGTGCTGGTTTGAAGCTGTTTAAGCTATTAAGTGATTGGTTTTGGAGAGGGAGTTTATTCCAAGCAGAGGTAACAGAGTGACTGTATTGTATTTTGCCTATTTTTTTGTGTTTGGAGATTTGGAGGAGGTGTTGGACAGAACTACAGAGTTCACCGTTGGGAGCATAGGGGGAGATGAGAATAGTAAGAGAAGGACAGGCTAGGGGTTGTTGAAGGATGGAGTGGGTCAGGAAAAGCTGAGATAGGATGAGATGATGCTGAAATTCTAGCCAGTGAAGTTTTTGTAGGGGAAAGACAGTGGTGTGATCGATATGGGAGATTACTGGCAAATTTGGCAATCTTATTGTGAGTTCTATTTTAGTTTACAGATTTTTTTGGAGGTTTGTAAAGATAGGGGCAGCATATAATAAGGTAGGGAGTAGATGGGCTTGGGCCAAAGACAGTTTAGATTCTTGAGCTAGGAATTTTTTATTTCTATAAAATAGTCCAAGTTTCTGGTGTGTGTTTTTAATGCAATTGTTTGTGGATATTAAATTTAAGCTCATCATCAATGAAAACCCCGAGTAGTTTAAGATTCAACTCTGATAGTGGTATTTAGAGAGGAGACAGAGAAGGTGGATTTGAGGTGATGTAGAGACTTTAGGAGGAAGAGAAGGAGTTTTGTTTTATTAGGGTTGAGTAGTAGTTGATTAGACGTAAGCCATTTTTCTAAAGAGTGAAGAGATTCTTGTGTGAGGGTGAGTAGGTGAGATAGATTCAGAAGTGGAGACGGGTTGAATAACAAAGGTCCCAGGATGGGCCCTTGGGGGACACCTGTTTGGATAGTGAGAAATGAAGAGGATCCAGAGAGCCATTTGACAGATTGTAATCTATTAGATAGGAAACTAGAGAACCACTGAGAGAAGAGTTGGAGAGGTTGAAGTGAGCTACTTTAGATAGAAGGAAGTTGTGAGATACAATATCAAAGGCTTTAGTGAGGTTGAGGAATAGGCATGAGACTAGTTATTGTCAAGAGATGCAGCAGTAGAGTGAGTAAAGCATATTAGAGTGGTAGTTGTGCTGTGATGAGGACGGAAACCATGTTGTGTGGGGCTGAGGAGATTTTCTTCAGTGAGGTAGGTAATGAGCTGATTATGGATGCACTTGATTTTAGAGAGGGGGGATAGAATAGCAATAGCAATAGGCCTAAAGTTAGAGGGGTCAGTGGAGTTTCCTCATTTGTGTAGAGGGATAACAAAAGCTTTCTTCCAGATATTAGGAACAAGGTGTTCCTGAATTGATCTAGTAGTAAGAATGGAGACTGGGTAGGTGATGGAGGAGGCTGCTAGCTTGAGGGAGGGTGGTGTTAAATTATCAGCAAGGTATAAGCTTATTGAGGAGTAATCTGAAATAAGAATTTGGGATAGGTTTAAAAGAGAAAGGAAAGTAAGAGGAGGGTGGGGGGTGGAAGTGTTGCTTTTATGAAATTCTGTATGGAGTCAATGAAAAAGGAGTTCAAGAGTGTCAGTTTCAACAGGAGAGCTGTTGGGGGAGGGGTTAAGAGGAGATGGGTTTCCAGGGTGAAGGAGCTTATTCATTGTATTCCAGATTTTTTAGGGTTAGAGTGTGGGTTCTTTTGAGCATTTAGAAAAAAATGTTTTTTTGTCAAGGTTTATTTGTTTTTAGTAGGTTACGCAGTTCCCTACAGAGCTGGAGACTGGATGGAGTTTTAAGTTTTTGCCAGGTTTTCCAGGCACTGTCCCTTCTATGCATAAGGGACAGTGTATCTTTGCTTATCTAGGGGGCAAAGTTTGTTTTAACTCTTATTTTCCTGATAGGAGCCAAGGAGTTGAGAGTATCCAGGAAAATTTTTTACATTCTTTAACAGCTTCATTGAGGGGGAGGTTTTTGTTATGATGGTGTCTATACATGTGCAAGTTTGATTTGGGAGAGGAGTGATGCAGGACTGAAATTGGGAGGTGATCACTAAGAACATCAGGAAGAGTAGAGGTGTTATGGTAAAGGCCATGGTGGGAGGTAAGGACCTAGTCTAAGGTAGAACTAGTATTGGATTGTTGGTTAATACTTGTGGGGGATGTAATGATTTGGGAAAAGCCGTATAGGTTAATGTTGGCCTCTGGGGGTATTAGTGGACAGAATGTTCCAGTGGATGTTAACATCACCAAGTATGGTAGTTTCATATTAGATGGTTTGAGAGATCTAAGCAAGAAAGTGTTCCAGGGTAGGGATGTTTTTGCCAGGATGTATACAAATGATTTTTTTTGATAAGATTACAGTGGACTATGAGTATTTCGTCTGGGTGAAAACTAGGAGGGGTATAAGGTAGAGGATGGAGGGAGAGATGTTGTGAGTGTATAGTAAAGTGACCCCTCCGCCTTTTTTCAAGGGTCTATCATGGCAGAAGATATTGAGGCCAGGGGGTAGGATATCATTATCAGGTATGTGGGGTTTTAACCAGGTCTCAGAGATGGACAGAATATCTGGGGTGTGTTGTGATATCCAGGAATGTAATTCAGTGACTTTGTTTTGAATACTATGGATATTGAGACCAAATATTTTGAGGTTCCTAGTGGTTGTTGTGCTATTTGACTGGGGTTTGGTCAGTAGGGACAGGATGATGGAGGAGTGGAGGGATGAGAGGAGTTGGTGAAGGGGCCAGGGTTGGAGTTTGTCTCCAGAGAAAAGCCGGTTAAACAGAAAGAAAGGTTATGGGACTATAAAAGTTAGCTTTAAGGTTTGCTTTACAAAAGTACTAAGTGATTATAGGTGAGACTGCACCTTCATAGCCCCATGCCCATGCTGCAGGCATAGCTCTCAGAAATGTTGGGTAAAAATGTGCAAAGCACTGCATGAGTCCTAAAGGCATCTGCAATGCCTGCTTGTCTTCTAGCTTTAGTATATGCACAGTTGCTGTATTTTTTGCATCAGGTTTGAGTCTTAAAGTTATAGTATGAGCAGTTTATTTTAGATGTGTCATTGTTGTTATGCATTCACTCTTATTTAACATTAAATTATGCTGTCCTAATCTGTTTAGTAGCTGTCAGATTCTTTTCATCCTTTTATTGCCTTATCCTTGTATGCAGTGGGCCTCTACAGTGTCCCTTTTGCCAAAGCAGTACAATTTAGAAGTCTAAGGAAACTGTGCCTTCTCAATGGTGTTAGAAATGTATACAATTTGGAGCTTGCTTCATAGGTGGTTACTAGGGATGCAGACCAGGAACCCACAGAAGAGATGGCCAATTTTCCCAGTTGCCACTGAGCCCACTGTCTGGTTTTAAGTGGCTTTTCTTGGAGTTGCAAAGTAGGTAAATAAAGACTGAGCGAATTAAACCCTAAACTCCAGGAAGCAGTTTATTAAAATATTTTATAGTCTTAATCTTGTGTGCTAACTGTCATCACTTAGTTTTATTTGTCAGAAACCAAGGATCTGAAGTAGTTAACTTCATTTCTGCAGCAACCTTTGAGAATCGGATCCGAGCTCCAAGCTCCTCCCCTACCCGTAATCCCCTGCCAACCCTGACTGACCTCTGATCTAGTTTGCCGCGGTTTAGTTCAGCAGCTTGATCCAGAGTTTCCAGGCGTTCTTGTTCTCTTTGTGAGAAAGATTTAACTTTTTTACTACTTTTCTTTAATCTTTGGTGTGAGAGTGTGTTTAGTTCCCTTTTCAGTCTAAACTTAGTTTAAATTAATTTATTTCTATTTATCCCAGGTAGTTATCCCCCCCCCCCTTCCTTCGTGGTTCTGTCAGGGTTGTGTGTGAGTGTTTGGGGCCTAGTGTGTGTGAGTTTCTTTCTTTAAGTATGTCTGAGGTCCCAAAGATAATGTTTTCTAAGTGCACCGAGTGTGGCCATAAGCTGTCCCCAGCGGATGGCCACACTCTGTGTGTATTGTGCCTTGGGGTTGAACACCTGTCCTCTGGTTGTACCATTTGTGCAGCGTTCAACCCCAGGGCACTCAAGGACTGGAGGTCTAAGCTGATTCTGGCGGGTCTACTGCCCCCGGACTCTGCTTTACCTCCGGTCATTCCGTGGCTCCCGCTGCGGCGGCTGCCGCTCCTGCTTTCCTCCCCCCGGCCGGGACTCAACCTCCCGCCTTAGGCCTGGAGGAGAGGGGGGCCAGGAAAGAAAGGAGGAGGGAGAAGCACCACAAGCGGCAGGCCGAGGCCTCCCCTTCAGCCCCCCGGCTAAGCGGTCTTCCCCCTCCAGGTCTTCTGGGTCTCCTCCTTCTCGGATCCGGTCCCCATGCTTTTCACCGGGTCCTGAGGAGGAGGAGACCCGATCTCCGAGGTCATCGAGGCGACACTCTCGCCCCGCCTCTGTGGCCTCGTCGAGATCTACGAGAAGTCTCACAGATGCAGATTTGGACCGGATGATAAGAGTCCTTCAGGTCCAACTGCAGATGGGGGTGCTCCTGCCCCCCCCTCCGGGGGGGGGGAGCTTGACCCCCTACTTTGCCCCAATAGCTCCTTCTCCGTCCCGTTTCCCGGGTTCTGAGTCTTCGGAGCCGGGGGTGTGTCGACGCCGATAGTCTCGGGTACTTCAGGGCCGACACTTCCCTCGAGTCTGTCGGGTCCATTTTCTTGGGATCCGAGCTCTCGGAGCCGAGGGCTGAGCTTCGGATCCGGCGGTATCGGTATGCCTTCGGCTCCGTCCGGGTCGGAGCATGCTGGTCAGTCGGATCCGATAGCTTCGGCGCCGGTCCATCCATCGGATCCGAGGGGGAATCTGCTTTTGGATCCTAGAGAGAGCAGCTCTCCCTCAGCAATCGACGTGGTGGAGAGGGTTCTGTCAAGGGATTCCAGGCCCCCTGACCCTTGCCACGGCTCCACTCTGCACTCCTTTTCAGTTGGGCCCGGCTTCCATCACCCGGCCCCAGGGACAGCCTGCTTTTACGTCCCAGGTAGTTCCATTGGAACAAGACGTTGCTGGTGAGACCTCCTCGGACAGCCCCCCCGAGGAGGTCCCTCACAAAGCGAAGGTGCAAGAGGAGGCACCTGGACTCCCCCGAGTCCTTGACTGAGGACACAGATTTGGAGGAAGGGGAAGGCTCCCCAAGATCACCCCCCCCGAAGATGTCTCATTTGGTGACATCATGGAGATGCTCAGAATAAAGAGGGGGGGTGGTCTGCCCCAGAGCCTACCTCTGACTAATCCGTGTTCCTGGAGGCATTTGAAGCAGGCCCGTCTACCTCTTGGGTGTCCCCTCCGGCCGACCCCCTGGTAGACTTTATCACTACCAGGGCGTGGAAGGAGCCGGACACTGTGGAGCCAGTCCCCAAGCACCCGGACAAGATCCTTAGCCCACCCTCTGACAAGTCCCACTGGAGTAAGGGTCCCCCTGCAGATGCCATGTTGGTGGCAGCGGCCACCAAGAGGGAACTTGCTCAGGAGAGTCCCTCGGTTCATCCCCCGAGCAAGGAGTCTCGGTCGATGGACCGCCTAGGGAAGCGGGTGTTTAGTTCGACTACCTTCTCTGTGAGGTCGCTGAACTACATGGCACATGTGCTCTGACTACAGTGGGATCTTATCTAAGAGTACGCTGCGTCACCCCCCCCCCCCCGAGTCCATGTCGGCGGAGGACAAACAATTGCACTCCACCCGGATGGCCACTCTACGATCCATATCTAACACCTCTATGCGGCTTCTGTCCCATGCCACGGAAGGAGCCGCTAGAGCCGGCAGAGCGGGCCTCGTTATGAGACGTCAGGCCTGGCTCCGGCACTGTGATTTCGCGGAACCCTTTAAGGCGTCGTTCGCTAATGCCCCATTTGATGGTTCTGCCCTCTTCGGCAAAACCGTGCGAGATACCTTGGTCCAGAGCGAAAAGGACGGGAAGACATTGTCTGCCGTTGGAGTCCGCTTCTCTGCTCCCCAGAGGTCCTTTTCTAAGAACCAAAAGGGACAGAAGATGTGGTTCCGGAAGTCGCAAAAGTCCCGTCCCACTCCGGACTCCCAGCCCTTCCATGGCAGAGGAGGGCAGGGTGGACGCCGCCATAGAGGCAGAGGGGGCCCGTGGAACTTTGTATCCAGAGAACCCTTCTCGTACCAACCCACGCAACACCCCTGAGGGGTTGCCCGACTGCTCCACTCTGGAGGCAGTCGGGGAGCGTTTCTCGAAGCACCCAGCAGCTTGGGAGTCCATCACAACAGACCGCTGGGTGCTTCGCATCATATCCAGATGATACCAAATTCCCTTTTCTCGTTACCCACGCAGCCCCAGATACCTCCCCGATGTCTCACCCGGTCAAAGGGAGGCCGCAGCAATGGAAATCCAACATTTGCTGAAAAAGAGCCATCCAACACATCCCCCCCAGACCAGTGCAGGTCCGGTTTTTACTCCAGGTTCTTCTTGGTGCCAAAAAAGACTGGGGACTTAAGACCGATCCTCGACCTCTTTCCTGAACCTGTCAGCAACCAAAGAGAAGTTCCGCATGGTCACTCTTCAATCCATTCTCCCCCTTTTGCGGGAGAATGAGTGGATGTGCTCTATAGACCTCAAGGATGCGTACTACCACATTCTGATGGACAGGCGATCCAGGAGGTTCCTCCGCTTCTGGCTGGGAGCCAGTCATTTCCAATTCAGGGTCCTCCCCTTTGGTCTCACCACAGCCCCCAAGGTGTTCACCAAAGTGTTAGCAGCGATAGCGGCCCACCTGAGGCTCCAGGGAATTCAGATTTTCCTGTACCTGGACGACTGGCTCCTGACCGCCCCGACAAGGCATCTACTCTGTGCAGCCGGAAACTACTTTCTTCGTCTAGCTCCCCGGGTGGGGATCACTATCAACATAGAGACGTCGTCTCTTTCTCCGACTCAGACTATAGACTTTATAGGGGTCAGATTGGACACAAACCAGCTCCTAGCTTTCTTGACCACAGACCTGCTACTATCCTTGAGGCTTTATGTGCAGGCCATTCTGCAATCTCCAGCTCCCCCGGCGGAATTGGTCCTGAGGGCTCTTGGCTCGGCGGCAGCAATCAACCTATTTTCAATGGCACGTTTGAACATGAGGGTTTTACAATGGACCCTCCAAGTCCAGTGGTCCTTTCTTCACTACCCTCTGAGCCATCCCGTTCCCCTCAGCAGGGCCTGCAAGTGGGCCCTCCTATTGTGGCTCCAATCTCTGGACCTTCAGCAAGGACGCCCCTTTTTCTATGACCCCTCCACTAGCCACGGTGACCACAGACTCCTCCCGCCTCGGGTGGGGGGGGGGCATTGTTCGGGCAGGACAGTCCAAGGCATGTGGGATCTCACTGAGAGCTCACTGAATATCAGCGTCCTAGAGATGAGGGTAGTGCTGTTAGCGTTGCAAGCACTTCAGGATCTTCTTCCTGTAGGAACGATTGCGATTCAGACAGACATGTCGGTTGTCTGGTACATCAACAAACGGGGGAACCAGGTCCTACCCACTCTGTCGAGAGGCCATGAGGGTGTGGGAATGGGCGATCTCCACCAACTGCTTTCTCATAGCAATGCACATTCCGGGATGGTCCAACATCCTAGCGGACAAACTAAGTCGCACCATCCTGTTACCATACGAGTGGTCTCTGAATCCCGAGATAGCGAATCAGATTTCGCCAAATGGGGTCAACCCTGTTGCGACCTCTTTGCCTCTCCCTCGAACACAAAATGTTACGACTACTTCGCTCTCATTTCCTTCTCCGGGGAACCCCCGAGAGATGCTCTGGTGCATACTTGGCCTCCCGGTCTTCTTTATGCTTACCCCCCTCTTCCTCTGATGCCAAAGTTTCTTCAGAAAGCCAGTCGGTTGGGGAGCAGGATTATCCTTATTGCCCCATTTTGGCCTCGTCAAACCTGGTTCCCTTACCTTTGGTCTCATCTGGTGAATCCTCCTTGGATTTTGGATCCCCCTCTGGATCTAATATCCCACCCCCTAGATCTCCCAGTCCCGAACATGGACAACCTTAAGCTCACAGCTTGGCTGCTCCAGTTCCACTCATAGCTAGGACTCCCTGTATCTCTTCCCCAGTTAAAACCATTCTAGTAGCTGTGCACAAGCCTTCTACTAGAAAGATCTATAGCAGCAAATGGAAACGTTTCTCCATTTGGGCGGAACGCAAAAATTTGGATCCTTTTACAGCTCCTTTGCCCGCAATATTAGACTTTCTGTCAGGACTGTTTCACCAGGGGGCTAGTTCCTCCACAGTCAAGGTCCAACTAGCAGCTATCTCTCATCACGTTGGAAATGAATTGGGCCCTTTTATCACCATGAAATTGTGTAAGACCTTTTTGAAGGGCACCTTTCTGCTCAGACCCCCAGTGAAGGATGTAGTCCCTCCTTGGGATTTAACACTGGTGCTTCAGGCCTTGACAGCTCCTTCTTTTGAGCCTGCAGCTTCCATAGATCTTAAATTCTTATGGAAAACGGCCTTTCTTGTCGCTATCACTTCGGCTCGAAGGGTCTCTGAACTACAGGCCCTTTGTGTAAAACCCCCATACTTGACCTTTCACAAGGATAGAGTTTACCTCAGGACCAATCCCTCCTTTCTTCCCAAGGTTGCCTCTGAATCAAATATTAACCAGTCCATCAACTTGCTGGTCTTTTTTCCTAACTACCATAACAAAGGGGAATACAAATTACACTCATTGGATGTGCATAGACAACTCTGCTTCTACATCCATAGGACATCTGGTCATAGGAAATCCGACCAGTTCGTCTCCTTTGCCAAATTTAACTTGGGTACATCTGTGTCTAAAGTCACACTCTCTAGATGGATTTCACAGTGTATCCTTTTAGCATACGAAAGTTCGGGCAGGCCCGCACCTCAGGGAGTCCATGCCCACTCTACTCGATCTATGTCTACCTCTGCAGCTTTTAGAGCTACAGCTTCTTTGGATGATATTTGCTCGGCAGCCACTTGGGCTTCATCTCATACTTTTATCAATCACTACAAATTGTTCATTATCTCCAGAGGGAGAGCATCCTTTGGCTCTGCAGTGCTCCAGAACTTCCTTCCATGAAGGCCGCCCAAGGTTCAGGTAGCTGGGGACTCTGTCCCAAAGGTTGCTGCACAAAAGAAGTTAAGTACTTCAGATTAAGAAGTTATGTACTCACCATAACGTTCCATCTGAGTAGGTAAACTTCATTTGCCAGCAACCGTCCCTCCCTCCTGCCCCCTCACTTGCGAATGCTCTCCTACTCAGGTCCATGGGTTTTACCCTGTTATCTTGGGATTAATCATTGCTAGCAGTTTCTGCTGTTGGGCAAACTTGATCTGAGGTTAGTCAGGGTTGGCAGGGGGTTATGGGTAGGGGAAGGAGCTTGGAACTCAGATCTAAAGCTGTTGAAAACTGCCGGCTCGGATCCGAGGTCGGATCCGATTACCAAAGGTTGCTGACAAATGAAGTTTACCTACTCAGATGGAACGTTATGGTGAGTACATAACTTCTTATTTGCCTCGAGTACTGAAAAGCACTTGGCATCTGCCATTCTTTATGACCACTTTTATTGCTATATGCACTTTTAATTGCTTTCCATATATCTTTCACATCAATACAAATACTTATCTATTTCTTTATAGTAATCATATTTATTTTCTGTTTATTTTTTTTTGTCACCTGGTGTGTATATATATATATATATATATATATATATATATATATATATATATATATATATATATATATATAGCTTATGGAATATACATTAGTAATCACAACTTTTATTTCTGAAATTGTAAAAACAGCATTAATGATATGTCATTTACAATGAGTGGAAGGCACAAAGGATAGATGATTGGAAAAAGGTTGGTAATGAAGGGAATATTAGGACGTAAAAGGTTAAGCTGAGAAGAGGAGGAAGGAAAAACTCAGAAGAGAAAGCAGTTGGGATTGTTTTATTGAGAACAATAAAGTTATGGGTAAGAAGTGAGTAGAATAAGGAGGTGCAAATTTTAAGCCGTGCAGTTATAGCTTTCTTATTTGAGGTATTGTTTTGAGTGCAGCTGTCAATTCAGAGCTCAAAAGTTGAGGTCCCTGATTTTAAGATGAATAGATTAATAAAGCTTGGAAACGGGGCTAGAGAAACTATGGTTGTTTTGGTGAAGCTTCATGAATGATGTCTGGAAAGCTGTGGAGTTGGTGGGTAAAGATCTTAGTATGGGATTTTTTGATTTTCCTGTAGTTCATAGGTTCATACTAGGCTATCTGCCCGAGGGCATTTACAAGCCTAGCCCATCGTTTTGTGGCTTACGCCACCCCTTTAGTATGGGGAACTATACCCATTATTTTGATGTGCCTCTGTCGAGCAGTGACACTGAGGTAATCCCTGGGGTATATCTGCGATCTCCCATCCATTGGTCAAGATTTCTCTTGAACAAGGCCAGCGAGGTGCTCTGCCTCACATATACCGGGATTTTGTTCCACAGCATAGGGAGTCTTTGGGTGATGAATCTATCCCTCCAGCACGTCCTATTAATAGCCGTGTCGAGGTTTAAGTCTCCGCCCTTGTGGCTCTGATGGATCTAGATTTTTGAGGTGAAGCATATTCATCAAATCTGGGTTTGACATGGCCTTGTATGTTAGGCAAAGGTCACCTCTGAGCAAGCGGTAAGCGACTGAATAGAGCTGGAGTTCTTTCAGTCGGGCAGCATAGGACAGATTTTTGAGACCCTTTATCCTTTTGGTGAGGAACTTTTGTGGCCTCTCCAGCTGCTGCAAGTGTCGGGTCAGATACATTCCGAATGGGGCATTGTACTCAATCATTGGTCTGATGAGTGATGAGTAGAGGGAGACAATGACCTCCCTTGATCTAGATGAGAATCCCTTCATGATAAGGTGGGCAATGTAGAAGGTCTTCCTAACTACTTTAGCTACATGGGTGTCGGGTGTCGAATGACAGACTACTATCAACCTGGGTCCCCAGGTCCCTGATAACTTCTTCTGTGCTCAGTGGATTGCCACCTATTTGGTAGCTAGGGGTAACCTTGTTTTTCCCGAAGGGTATGACTATGCATTTTTTGGCATTTAACTTTAGGCCATGGCTCTGGCACCAGTTATCCGTTTCTGTGAGACCCTTCTGAAGGATATCTGTGTCAGATGTGTTTTCTACTATGGCGCCCAGTTTGCAGTCATCTGCAAACTTTGTCGGCCATAACCCTCCTGTGTTTGCTTGTACTTCAGAGAAGTAGATGCCAAACAAGAGTGGGCCCAGGACTGAGCCCTGTGGGACACCACTTGTGACAGGCTTTGAGTCTGACATGGCGCCAGCAACTCTGACCCTGTGGGTTCTGTCACTCAGCCAGTTTGCAACCCATCTTGTGATGTATGGGTTAATATTTAAGCTGATGAGTTTTTCAATGATACCCGAGTGGGGTATTGTATCGAAGGCCTTCGCCAGATCGAGGTAGGCTGTATGGACTGCCTTTCCCTCATCAATGGCTTTGGTGACTGTTTCAAAAGTCAACCAAGTTTAAAAGGCATGATCTGCCTTTGACAAAGCCAAACTGGGTTGGATCCAAAGTCTGCAAATTCCTATGTCTTTATTTATGAGGTCCATTATGATCCTCTCCATGGCTTTGCAGATAAGGCTTGTCAAGCTAATGGGCCGGTAATTTCCAGGGTCGGTGGAGGCACCGCCTTTGTGAAGTGGGACCACAGTTGCAGTGCGCCACTCCCTGGGTATGTATCCAGAGGTAAGACTTTGATTAAACAGCTGTCCTAGCTGTGGGTTTAATTCCTCATTGAGTTCGTGGAGCACACAGCCGGGGACACCATCAGGTCCCATGGATGCTGTGTTTTTTGCTTTGGAGAGAGCAGTTCTCACTTGGGCATTGGAGATGTTTGGGGGGCTGCAATCATTTGGTATAGATATCTCTCCTTTTGGGGGGGAGAAGTTTGCACTGAACCTGTCAGCCAGTATGTTGGCAATGTCCGTAGGATCAGCAATCTTCACATCATTTTGAACTAGTTCTGAGCATATCTGGGAGTTTCCTCCCAGGTTTCTAACATAGCTAAAGAAGGCCTTATGATTGTCTTTTGAGTCTTTAGCTATTTTTCTCTCAAAATTTGCTTTGGATGATTTTATGAGAGCTCTTAGTTTTTACTTATAGTGATCAAGGGTGTCTTACCTTTTAAGGATTTTGCTCTATCTTGTAGTAGCTTCCTCCTTTTGTTGTAGAGTTTGTTTATGGCTGGGGTCCACCAGACTGGACGCTTGCCTTTGGTACAAAGAGTCTTTGTTTTGCTTGGGATTGCCTTATCCATGCAGTCCTGCAGGTGCTGGTAGAAGGCATTTGTAAGTGATTCAGCGGCTTGTGTACTGTTTTCCGCCGCTCGGGGCCTTAAAGGAGACCACACTAGTCTTTAGAAGTGTGAAGTCGGCTTCGAGAAGTTCTTTACTGTGGTCTTTTTATTTCAGGTGGGGTGGGATGAGGACCTCCAGCGAGATTAGTTTGTGATCTGATCTCACCAGTGAGGGGTATACTTCCGGTGTTGAACATTGTGCTCCCATGTTCGTGATGATGAGGTCAAGTATGTTATCTCCTCTTGTGGGGATGGTAACTAGTTGTTCCATGGCATTTGAGTTTATGAATTCCAGGAACTTTTGGGCTAGGGTGTTTGGGCTTGAGTAGTGTTCCCAGTCTATATTAGGGTAATTGAAGTCACCTAGTATGATGGTGTTTGGTGGTACATTTATCCCCTCTAGTGTTTTCAGGAAGGCCATGTGAGGTTCCTGAGTTTGTGAGGGTGGCCTGTAACATGCTACAATTTGCAGAGCAGTCTTGCCTATGGTTAATTGCACCTGGATGGTCTCCGATGCATCGTGCGTTGCAACCAGTCTTGAGGTGTGGGTGTCCTTGATGAATATGGATACCCCCCCTCCTTTCTTGGTATTGTCCGGATTTTGGGGCCGGAACGCATGATATGAGGTAAAACCTGATAGTGCTGGGGTGCTCTCAGGAGCCTTGAACCAGGTTTCTGTCACAGCACAGACATCGATGTTCTCCATACTGAGAAGGGCTTCGAGTGCGTGCATTTTGAGATTCAGACTTCTGGCATTGAGCAGCATTACCCTTAGATTTTTCCTTTTTTGTGTTCTAGGGTGGTAGGTTTAGAATTTGAGCCTTGCCTAAAAAGGCACTATGGGGTGGCAAGAGCCTTTGCCAATATCCGGAATCCCAGGGTGACAGGTGCAAGCCGTCCCTTGCGAAGCAGCGTGGCTTGTCCAGCATGTCATCCCAGGCAGACAGACACTGGATCCCCTTTGAATGACACCAGTGTTTAAGCCAATTGTTAAAGCTGATCATCTTATCTCTGTATTGTGGCATCATTCTTGGTGAAGGTAGGATACTGCTCAAGGTCAGGGTCATACCTGCCTGGGCTACATAATCAGAGAGCTCCTCAATGTCTCTTTTCATGTAGTCCAAGGAGGTACGTCTCAGGTCGTTTACACCAGCGTGGACAATGACTGCGTCGTATTTGTACCTGCTGTTGAGAGACCTGAGTGCTTGCGTTATGTGGCGGATTCTAGCGCCCGACAGGCAGCTTACTGTGACCTTCTCCTTACTCAGTCTGGTGAGCGGGACGTCAGTGTGTCTGACTATGGGGTCACCAATGACTAGTGTGTCTGGCATTTTGTTTGGCCTTAAGGGCTGTGACTGTTTGACACTCTGACTGTGAGGTCTATGTGTTGCAGGTGATGTGTTCTGAGGTGGTGGTTGTTTGGGTGTCTGCTTTGGTGGCCTCTGCTGTTTTGGTAGATTTTTGATCAGAGCCTCCGAGTATGTCTTTGTGTGTTTATGTGTATGATTCGAGGTTGTGATGGTACTATGTGAGACTGGGTCTATAGTGTGTGTGGTAACCTTCTCCTCCTGACTGGTCTTGCCAGTCCTATGTTGAGAGAGCTCAGCCTCCAGTTTGGCTGTATAGTTGCATCTCGCATGTATTTGTGTTTTGTGGGAGGAGGAGAGGGTTGTCTGTGTACATGAGGCAATTGTAACATTGCCTCAATATTCCCAGGTTCACCAGCTGAGCAGGAGAGGACACTAGCAACTGATCCTCGACATGCTAGAAGGAATAGACAAAAAACTTTAAAGAAGATTCCAGGGACGTGGATGACCGAGAAATGGGGTTTGCCTTTTGGGGTACTATCTATGACAAGAGCACCGTGTCGAGGTAATAAGTACTGTAGGAGCAAGTGCTAGGTTTAACAGATAGAGAATAGTCTACTTGGAGTCAAGTAGAGATGATCTTTTAGTTATAGGATACGCTGATTAGATCAGTAGTATAGTTCGAGGAAGGTAGTTTTAAGGGAAAATTTGAAGAGTGGAATTTAGGTAGCCCTAATAGTTTAAATCTGCTTAACCGGCGCTGCCCTAGTGTGCAACAGTAGCAGCTCCGCGCTAAATCGCTAAACCGCATAAGCGCTAGCGTTTTTAATATCAGGGGGCTGAAAGAAGCTAGGAACTGGCCCAAAACGACCAATAAACTACAAGTTACTGGCTGAAACCTCACAAAACTGGACCAACAGGCAGCTCAATGCTTCCCACTCCCACTGGTAAGCAAGGGAACTTCCTCTCTTCCAAATTAGGTAAGGAATCAGTAACAGGAACTGCAAACAAAGCCCAGGGATCAGCAAGCTCTGAAACTGGACTATTCTAGCTTAGTAAGGCGGGAAAACAAGAGATTTTTTTGGGGTTTTTTTTTTTTTTTCAGAAAACAAGCAGAAACAGATACAGTAAACACTTATAAATGCTATAAATCGGCTATCACAGCCTACACAAACAATTTGCAACAGTTACAGATTTTAAAAGTAACAAACTGAGAAACAAGTGCAAAACAGAATAAATGCAGAAAAACAGTAACAATGTATCAGCAAGCAGGCGAAATACAGTTGCTAGATAAATAGAAGTGGAAAGCCACAAAAATTATACTTAAATCAGGTAAAGTCGCTTTTTTAGCTCTCTGAAGCTTGGATTACTCTGCTGGCCACCACGAGGATCTGTGCTGAGTAGGTACAAGCCAAAAGCACGCGTTTAGCGTTTTTTATATCAGTGGGCTGAAAGAAGCTAGGAACTGGCCCAAAACGACCAATAAACTACAAGTTGCTGGCTGAAACCTCACAAAACTGGACCAACAGGCAGCTCAATGCTTCCCACTCCCACTGGTAAGCAAGGGAACTTCCTCTCTTCCAAATTAGGTAAAGAATCAGTAACAGGAACTGCAAACAAAGCCCAGGGATCAGCAAGCTCTGAAACTGGACTATTCTAGCTTAGTAAGGCGGGAAAACAAGAGATATTTTTTGGGGTTTTTTTTTTTCAGAAAACAAGCAGAAACAGATACAGTAAACACTTATAAATGCTATAAATCGGCTATCACAGCCTACACAAACAATTTGCAACAGTTACAGATTTTAAAAGTAACAAACTGAGAAACAAGTGCAAAACAGAATAAATGCAGAAAAACAATAACAATGTATCAGCAAGCAGGCGAAATACAGTTGCTAGATAAATAGAAGTGGAAAGCCACAAAATTATACTTAAATCAGGTAAAGTCGCTTTTTTAGCTCTCTGAAGCTTGGATTACTCTGCTGGCCACCACGAGGATCTGTGCTGAGTAGGTACAAGCCAAAAAACGCGCGTTTAGCGTTTTTTATATCAGGGGGCTGAAAGAAGCTAGGAACTGACCCAAAACGACCAATAAACTACAAGTTGCTGGCTGAAACCTCACAAAACTGGACCAACAGGCAGCTCAATGCTTCCCACTCCCACTGGTAAGCAAGGGAACTTCCTCTCTTCCAAATTAGGTAAAGAATCAGTAACAGGAACTGCAAACAAAGCCCAGGGA
The DNA here is from genome assembly GCF_019279795.1 of Protopterus annectens. NCBI lineage: Eukaryota > Metazoa > Chordata > Ceratodontiformes > Protopteridae > Protopterus > Protopterus annectens. Next base: position 69,616,854 of record NC_056738.1, read on the forward strand.
TCAGCAAGCTCTGAAACTGGACTATTCTAGCTTAGTAAGGCGGGAAAACAAGAGATATTTTTTTTTTATAGTGATCTTTTCTTACTTGTTAGGAAAGGAAAGCACTTCAGAATAAGTAGCTTTTTAATGGAAGGAGCCCAGTGGTAGGCTGCTTCATTGTTGAATGGGGAGCCATTTGACCTTTCCAAGTAAAGAACACTGACGGTCTATTTTGAGACACCAAGATAGTAAAGTGGCAGCAATGGTTTGTAAGCAGGTCATATTTTTGGGAGAGGCTGGTGCAGCAAGTGAAAGACCATTTTCAAGATGATTGAGTAGTATGCATTTTCAAATTGCATTTTTTCCTTCTGGAGCTAAGAAGTCTTTTGCTATATTATCTTCGTAATGACACACAAGCTTTCCCTTTATTCCTGTGAAATTCTGTTAGAGTATATCTGTTTCAGGTTTTTTTTTTTTTTTTTGTGATAGTCTTCTGGCAGACTTTCTAAACCTGCAAATAAATCAGCTTACTCATGCATGCATGATGTTACTGTCATTTTGCACGTCAGATGTTTGTGTGAATTATTCAGTATGTGTGCATTCCCTTGAACTGAATTTGCTTCACCTTTTTCTAGTTTCTTACAAGCCAGACATCCAAAATATTAGGAAGAGTAACTTCAAGTGGTATAATTTTAAAATGAATTTGAATTTCCTTTGTCTTCACATGCCATCAGATTTTTTAATGTAATAGTAGTACTTGCTGAACAGAATGCAAACAGCTTTGTACTCTGCTTGTTACTCTGCTAGTTTTTCAGTACCTAATATAGACTAATGCTTTAAAAGTAGGTTTGGACAAAGTGTTACACTCTGCACGTGTCTTGTTTAACATTTTGTGTATTAATTCAGAACATTTGTTTCCCAGTGGTCTGGTCTGCAGTCTTGTCTCAAGGTTTCAGATGCCACAGAAGCATTTTCAGATTTGATTATATTAATCCTGTTTAGGGTGGCCGTGGTGGTGCAACGGTTAGCATTGTCACCTTACAGTAAGAGGTTCTCCGTTTCTATTCTTGTCTGGGGTGCCTTCTGTGCGGAGCCTGCATGTCCTCCCTGCGATCATGTGGGTTTCCTCTGGGTACTCCAGTTTCCTCTCACATTCCAAAGACCTGCAGTAGGTGGATTGGGCACTCTAAATTGGCCACAGATGAAAGTGTGTGTACAAGTGAGTGGTAAGAATGAATTACCACTGCAGGCCTAGCCACCCGTTAGTGTAAACTTGGGCTCGAGATGATTGTCACTGCTGAAGTGATACCCTGACACCAGGTGCAAAATGGGATTAGGGGTGAGGATGGATGGAATCATGTTCACTGGAAACATGTAAATTCTTTTGAACAACTTCTGCTTTTACTATCTTAGAAAAATTACCCTTTCTAGCATACATTCCACAAAGTTGATTAAACACAAAGCACTGATATTTTTGTCTTACTTATAACAACAGCTACTATATGAGGCTTGCATTTTAATTGAAAGAGTAACAGTTTGGTGTTTTTCCACATCTCCATTACTTTTCACATGCTCTGTTTCATAACCACTAGTGTTGCAACACAGTCTAACTTTGTTTCTTATTTATGACTTTTAATTTAGCTCATGCTTTATTTGTTTCTTTTGGCGACCAGGAAGTCCAGTGGGGTTGTGGGCCATTTCATTGGAGGCCCAGAGAGAAAAGCTTTATTATATACAGACAATGGCAATCATCCACTTCTAGCAACTTCAGTTGTTTTGCAAACATTCACATCTTTTGATAAGGATTATTTTCCTTAATGATGTCTCTTGTTTCATCATTTCTTTACCACAGACATGTCACTCTTTTCTCCCTCTGTCTGTCTCGCATGCTGTCTGTCGCACTCAGTCTCCCATGTAGCTCTGCAGTCTTTTGCTCTGTTCTTCAGCTCCGTGACATGACCACTTATAATCTCTGTTGACTTTGTGCCCTTGTAAAGAAGGAATGATGACTAAACAGTATCGCCTTCCTGGGCTCAACAGGATTCCTGAATTTCTGCCTCAGTATTGCTATTCTATCTTTCTTCTCTTAAAGAAAGGTGAGCAAGGTGAATACTTCCGAAGATTCTTCCCTAGTGGCATGCAAGAATGCAGCACACCCTAACCTTTCATGTCTCTTGGCTAACCATTTGTAGTGATGAATAAACTGAATTTTTGGATGCAGTCCTGACATTTTTACCAGCTTTCTGTGCAGTAAGATAATTAAAGGAGGTTGTATTTGAGGCTTTTTCACTGACACATGTACTTCCAAACACAAACTCTTGAAAGCAGATATAGTTCTGCATTTATGGTGGTCTTTTTTAACACCTTTATTGAAATATCACTTAAGACAAAGGCAAACGTACATTTATAGAAAAGAAACCATATTAACACATTCCCCGTTAGAAACATTATATATTCAATGTATTCTTTTGTATAACTATCATCTATCCAGCATTATATAAATCTCTCCATTCCTGATTTCACTTAAACCTCACTCCTCCTCTACAACATTATTCTGCATGTATTGTTCCCACAGTTTCCATTTTTTTTTCTATGTAATTTGCTTCTTCCCTTAAGATCCCACTTCCAGTTCAGTACTTCAAATACAGTTGATTTAGACTTCAGTTTCCATTTTCTAGTAATTGCTTTTTTGGCAGCCACCAGAATTAAACTTAACAAGGCCTTACTATGTTAAGGCAATTTAGATCTTGTATTCCAGTTCAAAAAAAAAAAAATAGCTACACCCATTACATTGCATATCTCTAAACTGTCCAGATTTTCACAGAATATCCATATTTTTGCCTCATATTTTTGGTCTGTTCCTCAAAAATGTGTTGTTTTCTGGCACATCGTTAAAGATCGAAGTCACTAAATAATATTAAATAATGACAGACATTTGAATCGCAAACTTCATATCCTTCATAAAATGCTTGATAATACAGAACATGTTATTCTGGAAACTTTCTAAGTTTATAGGAACAATATTTAAAATCTGTCCCTATTTTGGGCCAGCGTCCCCCATTATTTCTGGCTGACTTTGTCCAGATTTCTTGCACTGAGTGGTTGAGAGGTATGGTACTCATTTTTAAAGTCTGCAAACTCATTACACTCCCAAACATATATTCCCAATTATCTCTTTCTTCCCCATCATACCTCCAACATTTGGCATCTGTCTGAGGAAAAATTCTTTGGAGTCTACTTGGGGTATAAAAATACCTATAGAAGCACTTTCCTATACAAATCCTAAATCTTCTAGACTTTGTTACATATTTGGAAGCCATACATTTGTCTTCCTGTTTCCTTGTGAATTGCTTATCCAGTCTCTCTTCCCAATGTTTTCTAACCTCCTCTGATTGATTCCTATAGTTATCTTACAGTATTGCATATTCCGTACTAATTATCCCTTTTTTAACTCACTTGGGAATCCCCTTTCCCTTTCTTTGCCTATAATCTGCCTTCCCTATCATTGATATCATTCTCTAGCCTGCAGTCCAAATGTCTTCTTGGCCTCTTCCCATTCTATTACCTTTCCCCCTCTAGTTGTTTGCTCCCAATACCTTGATTTATTTCCCAATTTTCTCCAGTAAATTCCAATCCCCTCTTGCCTTTTCTCTGTACACCTCTTTGCAGTCATCCCTATCGGTAAAATCTCCTTTCTTCATTCTCACGTTGGCTTAGTTTTCGGAATGCTTTCTGTTACTTTATCAGTATAATGTTCTCTGTGGCTGTTATTCTTAAGCATTGGCATCCAAAATCTCACTCTGTCCTTATATTTTTGAATCCCCCCCCTGCTTCATCATCTCTTTCCACTATTTCTGTTATGTATGTGAGCCTTAACTGCATAAGCTGTAAAATATCCATTCCAGTCAGGTAATCCTAAGCCACCTTGTTCTATTGGAAGGGTCAGTTTTATCCCACTTGACCCATGCCTCTTCCCCACCCAGAAATTACTTCAACTCTTTATTATTGTCCACAACTTCTCTTCTGGTTGATTAAACTATACCTGACCTGTATATAAAATTAAAGGGACTAAAATTATTTTCACTGTTTGTATCTTGCTATCCATATCCATAAGCAAGACCTAGGTTCCGTTTTTGTATTCTCCTTTGTTTAGTTTCTTCCCACATATCCTTAACTGCCATAACAGAAAGCTTTTAATCCATACTTATAAATACTTCATTTTATCATGTCCCCATAAATGACCAGTTAATTTGTGGTTACATAGTTTACAGCTATGGACCTTTGTTTTTATCTTCATTAATTTTATATTCGTAAAGATTTGAAACGGTTTCAAACTGTTCCAGAACACTGATGTCCTTTTCTGGTACAAAATATCTGCAAATGAAGCCAACTTTTCTGGATTATCACACAAATTACATCTTTGAATTTCTGAATACTTTTATTTTTTTTTTTTGCCAATGGTTGTAAATGTAATGCAAAGAACAAATCTGTTCAGACATAACTTTTCAAGGAGGAACCCTCACACTTTAATTTTTGCATCTGATCCCCTCATATATCCTCCTAATTATTGTATCACGGAATGCAAATGCTCCTATTGACCTACTCATGAAATCCCAGCTTACTCTGTTGAATGCTTTCTCTGCATCAAGGCCCACAAACAGTGGTATTGTCTTAAACTCTGCTTTTATCTGGATTATTGTTCTATTAATGTTCAGATGTTTGTCTCCCCTCGACAAAACCACATTGATCCACATCTGTCAGTTTTGGCAACACCTTAGCCATGGTGTTGGTCTTTTCTATCCAGTTATGCAAATATTCCCCAGTTATGTGGGATTGTCTAAATGTCCAACTTCTGTGAGATATGTATGGTAAGCAAGCTTTGAAGAATTGTGTTCCACATTACATACAGCTTCTTATACCTTGCTTATTAGTATTTAAATATGTACTGTCCACATTTTGTATTCCTGTAATGTACTGTACTTTGACAGTCTGCTGAACAAGAACGGATAATTTCCAGGATGTAAGGCTCCAGTATTGTATATCCTGCTGTCCCCATTCATATTCTTGAACTTTTTATATTAGGCGTTTGTTGCCATGCCCTCAAAGTGTACTGTCAATATCAACCCTCTGACACGTCTTTTCTTCTTACTCCCAGGTCTGTTGTAGCTTGACAGTGGCAATTTCTGTAGGCTTGCTGCATGCCATCTTATTTCTGGGTGAGTTGTAGGTTGACAGTGGCTATTTCTGATGACTTGGAGCTCACCTTGGTCCTAGCAGAGGGTATAGAGCACTCTGAAGAGAGGTTTGCATGTAAGCCATTTGGAACTGCGAGTAGTTCTCCTCAGCTATTGATCTTAAAATGTAAGCTGTTTCCATGGTCTTTCATAATACAATTGGACATCCAGTCCATAGTGTGGTATCGAAATGATCTTATGCACTGAAGTGTTTGTTTGGCATTATTTCATTGTTAAAACCATCATTCCATCAACTGTTAAAGACAATGGGTTTGAACAATCTGGTGGATACTGTGAGTGGGGTCTCATTCAGGCTCCCTGCTCTTAGTTGAGGCTTTTCCTGATACAAGAGGGATCTAGTTTCATTACTTCCCTTTTTTGTTAAAATTAAGGCAATTAAAAAGCAAGATATCAGAACACTGATGAGTAATGAAGTTGTTTCTTACCTCAAAATATATGATTTTGAAATTGGGGTGTACCTTCTATGGGAAAAAAGCAGTTTTTATGAAGGCAAGTTACAGCTGATTATGTTGATCATATGTGGTGTCTTTTTTTTTCTTTTTCCTGCTCTTTATCTGAAGCGGTTCTAATGAATGCGGATTCACTGCTTATCCATATATCCTCTTCATTCCTTTTCTGGAGCACTGGATTCAGAGTTTATTCTTGATGAGGTTATTTTGGAAATGGGGCACTCTGGAGAGTGACCTTTTATACCAGTGCATAATTTGATTGTCTTAAGTGTTTGGTTCAGAAGTGGAAGGGGCGTATTTTCATTCCATTAATAGGAAAGTTATTAACACTTCTACTGATTCTCTGCCTGTAAAGCACAGCGAAGACCAAGTTTCAGTCTTCTTATGCTTTGGTGACCAAGACCGATGTGGTTTCGAGTTTTGTTGACCTTAGTGATGCAGAATCCCATTCCATTCCTTGCCAGGGGTGTCTTCCAGGCCCTGTCTTTTGATGTTGATGACCAGATCCCTTTCTTCTACTAGATTTTGTGGTACATGTCTTAAGTGTCAAACTTCCAAGAACCACTCTTCTTGGCTGGCGTATGCTGCCAAGTGGAAACTGTTTGCATTTTATGAGGAAAAAATGCAGTAACTTCTCATTCCCAAAGCCAGAACTTGCAGATGGCCTGATGTACCTTTGTCATCCCTATAATTTGGGCCCCGAGTTATTTCATGTCATGGTGCATATGTCAACTGTCTTTTTTGCTTTTTGATTTTGTTGCAGAGCTGTAACCCAACAATGTCGCGTTAAGGAGTTCTGCTAGTTTGTAATCCTTCGTGGAATCCTTCCCCTGCATGGGGTCTGAAGTTTGTAATCCTTTGCAGAATCCTTCCCCTATGTGGGATCTGAAGTTACTTGTCTACCCAAACCTCTCACTTATACCAGAATATCATTTATGATTTAGAACAGACTGCAATTTATGCCAAAGGTGTATAACTGAAGGACTATTAACAGAATGACATTTAAGGACTGTATGTCATCTCTTGTGATGTTCTGTAATTTCCACCTTGAGAATATTGCCTCCTAAAACTCCTCATTTCATCTGAGGATATTACAGTGGCTGTGCACACCGTGGTTGCCTCCTCTTTGGACTACTGTATTTCCTGGTACTTACAGTTGCCTGACTTTGAACTTGAATACGTGTAGTCCCTGCAGAACTCTGCAGTACCTCACTACTTATGAGGATTCTTGATACTGTACCATTTATCCCTGAAGCCATTTCTACATCGTGTACACTAGGTGTGTACTCTGTCGCTTAGCTTATGTAGCATACTGGTCATGGTTTACTTGGCTCTGCTTGACCTGGGTGGCCCAAACTTCAGGGCCATCTACAGTTTGACCTTCGCATGCCTGAAAATTTTAGCATTCAAAAATGTTACCAAAATGTGTATTAATCAGGTTGAGGAGGACTTGTGTCTGAAGTAGAGACAATGACCATAAACAGGAACCAGTACAGAGACGTTGTTCTTGATGCTATCCATTTAGCAACTACGACTTCAGCTTCATTGTTATTATAGCACCTGTTAACCAAGTAGTGTAAAAAATAAACTTAAAAGGATATTAAATAATATGAAAATAAGAACATTGTTACATTAAATAAATAAATAAAGCTAAAAAGCATCACTAATAGTGTAACATCCATAGCTGTATACATACATGATTCCGTTTTGTATGATCAGACTTGGTGCCCTCCAACTTGTCTGAGGAGTGGGAGTGTTATGGGAAGGGTTTTATAAGGTAAAGTATGGGCTTAGGTTAGCAACCATTACTGAGGTGTACAAGTATGAGGTATCCCCTGGTTGGTTGCCCATCGTGTGGAAGGAGTTTGTCCTAATCTTGTTGCCAAATAGCCTTCTGGGGAAAGCCTTTGAAATGCAGTCTATTCGTACATTGGCTCGGGAGCATGAGCCCAGCCAAGGAGTGGTCATCTAAGCACTGCAGGTGTGCTGATGTATGTTCCTGCCCTAAGATGTGCATAGTAGGGCATTACACCATAACTGCCAGCCAGCAGGGGAAAGATTTGTGTCATGCAAAAATCCTGGGGCCTCCACGAAATGAGAGCCACAGTCTCTAGCTTTCTCTTCTTCTTCCTGATGATCCGTCCACCTGAAAAAGGGGGAAATAGATCATGGCTTCAGGGATAAATGGTCCAAAAGTAAGAAATACTCATCTAAAAGTAAAGGGTAGTACCCTGTTAACCACTGATTAAAAAAAAAATGGGGTTGTCAAACTAAGCTAATCAAAATGCAAACTTATAAGGCTCCTAAGTTTCTTTATCAAGGATTGTGTGATTAGGAAGATGAAATAGTTCAGTTTTAAACGCACAAAGGTTTGATAAAATGTTGGTGCAGATTAAATAATTTGACAAATTACAGTAAATGTATGCATTAATAAAGAATGCAGACTAGTAGACTAGAAGTGTACTGAGGATGTCAAATAAGGTGACTGTTTGCTGAAGGCAGATCCTTTGGTAGTTATACCTCCTGTGTTTTATTTACAAAAAACAACAGATGAACAGATAAGCCTGACATGATCATTTAAAATCCCTGATTCATTGAGGTGCATTCTGTAGCATTTATTTGAACATTTTGCATATGAACTGTGGATTTTCACATAAATCATTATAGTTTTTCTTCTGAAAAGTTAATGTCCACTGCAGATTTCATCATTAAGTCCCTCTAATGTTGATTACTGTTTCTTCATAGAGTATTAAAAATTAATCTTTGATTCCATTTTTACAGACGTAATTAAATATATAAAAGTAAGAACAATGAAACTGTGTCCCATGAGATTTCTGAAGTCTGTGGCAGTTTTCAAAATATTCTGTTATTTCATAATAAAAAATGCCTTTTTAGTAGAAACAAAGGACATAATTTTTTAATGTTGCCTTCTTTTAACAGGTTAATGCTCAGGCACTTACTTGTACATTAGCACCCGAAACAAAGCCTTGGATTGCACTGGGAGAAGCACTAGGTGCAGTTACCAAAGCTTGCATGGGAAAACTGAATGGCCCATTCCATCTACAAGTAACAGGTAGCTGCATTAATTCTTTTCAGTGGCATTTATTTTTAAACTCTTAGAATTTTATGTCAGTTAAGTGTTTTCACATCTCTCTCTCACTTTTTCTCTTTAGGAGCATCATTGAAACAGGCTGGGGGTTATTTGACTGCAGCTGTAATTGTAGGGCTTCTGAAAGGAACATCGCAGAGTAACATAAATCTTGTCAATGCCAACATGATGGCAAAGGAATCTGGCCTGAATGTACGTTTATCCAGTCATAATTTTATGAACGCTGTCTTTTTGTTATGTTGTTAATAGGGACAATTTGCTGGGTGCAAGGCTTAACTTGCAAGTCATTTTGTAATTGGCATGACTAATGTGTGATCACAGATGTGCAGTTAATTCCGTCTTTGTTAAAGATTGAGGTTGTTATATCTTTTACTGTAGAGATCTTGTTAGTAAACTAACGTTAAAGGGAGTGGGGGGGGGGTGCAACTCCAGAAATTGGAATACGCAGGGGTACTTCATTCCCCCCATTCAAAAATGATTTAAGGGTGAAACAGTGAGTTTCAGTAGTTGTTTCACTTCATTTTAATACTTGGTGTTTCACTTCTGAATGTTGGTCCCTAATGTGTTAATTGTAGTCATAGGTCTCAGTTTGCTGCAGGAGAGGTAATCTGGATGCTTGATGTTTGTTACTGCTGGCAGTATCTTTTAATACTGGAACCCTTCTGCTATAGGCATCGCAGTCCATGGAATGCTTTTGAATGATACTGGGCCATCTGCTAAAACATAAGCTGCTTACAGCTTTTGCACACTTGTGTCTGTGCTGCATGTTTCTCACTCATTTTCTTGAGTCTTTACCAGCTGGCTTCTAGAGTAGAGCAGTCGCGTCTTCCATCATTATTGCAATGGAGAGAGGATTGTTGCCACTTGTGAGCATTCTTTATTATTGAATGTCTGTACCTGTGCTTTTTTGTATTCTGATCTGAGGATTGCACACTGAGGAAGTACATACATTCTGTGCCATGGTAACTGTAAAAATAATCAATTTTACTTCAAGGTGTCTTTTGAATAATAGATTTTACTTCAGGGGACCCTTTGTAGTGAAGAATGCCAAGAATCGCTTTCCTGAAAGCTCTTCTGCAACATAGTTTTTTTCCAGTGTATTACCCGCTTTTTTACAGACTTTTCACACACAGATGTCTTCCAGGTGGCTACACCTGTTCTTTAAATTGATTTGTGAACCCTGCTTTAATATTGTAATACCTGTGCATTCAGCTGACCAGAAAGACTGATATTTTCTCTTGTAAAATGCTTGTCCCCTTTCCAAACCATTTATGAACCCATCATCTTGATGTGTCTCAAAACTATATTTCTGGTTGGCATTGTAGCGTAGAGGAATAAAGTCCTGGCTAGTTATATGCCAGATGGCCTGAGATAAATTAAAGTTCCCAGAGTTGGAAGAGCTTTCTGAGAGTGGAAGTATGCAGAGCTGAACCTTCTGTCTCTATTCTGGGATATGAGAATGAGAAAGAGAGACGTAGGTGGAGTGTATACCTAGAAACATGTTCCCCATTTGAGTTCCTTGATGGAGACATGGGAGCCAGTGGAGGCATTTATCATAAGGTCGGCAGGGCATCTGCAGGCTTGTATCACACACAGCAAGACATTTCTGTGTAACGCCCATTGAACTCCCAACCTGAGAAATGTTACTTGACATGTATAAGGAAATGTAGGGCTAAAGCAGAACCCTTAATCCTCCTTGCAGGTGATGCCACCACTTCTGACATATTCATCTATGAATCTTGAACTTGTTCAGTACAGAAGTTAATTTCCTTTCTCTTGGGGTTTTGCTGTTCAGTCCATTTTTTTAATCCTACATTTTCTCTTTGAATGTTGCTATATTGTGATACCTGCTTTATAGATTTTTCTTCTCTGTCCTTTCTTCAGTCTATAATACATCACTTTATTTTTTTCACAGACTGCCTTTTCTCAATTATCTTCTTTTTAGGCTTTTTTTTTTGGGTACACAAAATTCATTATTCCATTTCTTTTTCTCTTCTTTAACTGTCCCCATTCTGAATAATTTTCTTTGTCAACATCTTAGTCTGAAATACTAGTCAAGCCAGAAATACACACCTTTTTCAATATAATGTGCCTTTATTCGACTTGCTTCATTTTGTTTATTTGGTCATTATAGGACTATTCTAGCTACAAAAATGTTTTTCATTATTTATGGGTGTCACTATATATAAATCACATTGGGTAAGTGATTCACCCTTTTATAGTCTCAGTGTAGCAGAATTGGCCTACAACAAGTCCATAAACCCAAATTATCCTTTATTTTCTTAGTCTTTTGAAGTATTAATTTTTATTTCCCCTACTATACCCTGTGCTGTAGTCATTTTATTTCTAAGCTGAAGAAATACATGTTCACATGTCCTTTCCTGTGTAAGTAAATGCCTCTACATATGTATACATCTTTTTTCTAATTAGATCCCATCAGTTATTGCATTTTAAAACTTAAATCATACTTTTTTTTGTTTCCTAGCCTGTTCTGTTACTGTTTCCAAAGGCTGTATATTATTTCAGAAGTCATACCTGTCATAAGAAATACTAATTTACCCAAACTGCACAGCTTTCCCCTTACAGTGTCCCTAGTCCACCTAGGCTGGGATTTAGCTGCTTTCACAAGTTTGTCTCTTAAACTCTATCCTTTATTTATTTTTTTTAACTTGGCCTTTCTACATTTTCATTTCAGAATTTACTTGCTGCTTCTTGGTCATATAAGTAGAAAGACCTACATTAATGTCCTATACAGTTTCACTTGTACCTGCAGTGAAGCTTTTTTCTTCCAGCACATCAAATTCAGCACTAATTTCTCATGAATAGCTTACAGCAGGTCAAAAATGTTGTTTCAGATTCATCTGCTTGCACTTCTGAGCCATCAGCCATCTTCATCAGTATTTTATTTGGTAAACCATTCCTTCACCTAAAATCAGTAATTGTAATGCTTCAGTCAGTTCTGCAACTGACGCTGTTTCCAAAATATTAGTGCAGGGCACTTTTTTCCTGAATCTTAGTAGTGCACTCAAATTTTCCCCTTCCAAAAGCTTGTCCTGCCCAAATTTCAGCAGTGTAAATACTACCTCAGGTCTCTCTCAAAATATGATTTAGGCTTACTGAAACCAGTCTGTTTATTCAGTGGGGGGAAAAAAAGGTTTCCCAGCCCCTGATGCAAACCTTTATGACAAAAAAAAAAATCACCAAACTTTTTTAAAAACCACATTCGAAATATTCTCATCCAACAAGTTTGGAGCAGCTGTTCTCTTCGCTCCGCAATATGCATTCAGGAAGTCCAGGTGTTAGACATGCATAGTAGCTGTTTCATTGTTATGACTTTCAAAATGGTGTAATTTCGTTAAGTATAACTTTTGGTCTTGTCGTTTCGATAATAAGAATTTTGGTTATGTAGCCCTTCAATATACTGAAGTAGATCCATATGTTTGAGACCATATGATCGAAGTTTTAGAACTTCGAAACTTCAAATGGAGATCTGCATACAGCGCGGAATGGGAGATTTACATTTTCCTTTCTGTACTGCGATCTCAGAGTTGGTATATTTAAGTAGCGGGGCTGTGGGGTGTGCAGGGGGGCTTGCCCCCCTGCAGAAACATTGAAAAAGTGTTTTTTTTTTTTTTTTGTTTGTTTTTTTTTTTTTTTTTAATATTGGATTTATTTCGGAATCTCAATATTCCGAAACATCAGTCACATGGTCTCGATCATATAAAATTCGATGATGTTCTTCATCTCACATTGCTGCAGTCCTAACACTTGGGTAGTCCGCTGTCCCAGTCGGCCCGAATACCAAAGTATAAGGCTGACGTCGGTCAAGGCGCATTTGTCTGACATCAGGACGTCAGGGTACAAATGCGCATGACCGACGTCATATCCTCAGTCTTTTTTGCCGCATGGTCCGATGCAGAAGCAGTATTGCGAGTGCAGGTTGGCGTTCTGAAATTTTCTGAAGTCGGAGTTTCAGACCGAATCAAAGTTGGCTAAGTACCCCGTTGGGGAATATTTTGTTTTTTTCTTGCCTCAGTATTTAACCGGATGTCAGAAAAAGTGAATAACTGTATTTCTTGTGGGAAACAGATACCTCATAGAGATTACCATACATTGTGTATACCTTGCTTAGGGCCTGAGCACGACGTTGTTGGCTGTCGCTCTTGTGCTAGATTTAACAAACGCACTATTAAGAGAAGATTAGATTGTGCCAGGTTAGTTTTGGGAAGCGTTGTAATTACAACATGCCGTCGGATGCTCCGGCCCGCTTCATCTAAAAGCGCAAGGACAAAGCAGCGAAGCCTAGGGTGGAAGAACCGTCTGTCCCGGACGCCGGTTCTTTAGAGGCTCGGTGGAGCCGGTGGTTCTACCAGAAGTTCCTTTGGATTCTCAGGGAGAGACTTTACTGTTACAAGATGTGTCCTCTCAGGAGGTAGGCCAGGCTGAAGGGGCTTCTCAGGTAGCTGTTCTGCCCTCCCTTCCTAAGGTGGTTAGGCCCTCCCTTCTGTTTCCAAGGCTCCTTCTAGAGGCCGGCCAGGGTTATCTTCAGTGGGGGTCTCCCCTAGTTCTTCAGGGTCTCTGCCTAAGAAACATATGCTTAAAATGGCAGAAGATTTGATTACTATGATTAGAGGTTCTTTACCCCCCCCCGATAAGAGGCCTAGGGTGGAACCTGAGCTTGAGAGTTTTGAGCAGTGTTCGGAGGCTTCTGAGTCTTCGGCTGAAGACTTGCAGGAGTATCCTCCTTATTCTGATTCTGATGTAGATGACTCTACACCTTCGGCTTCTCCTCCTGAGGATTTTTCTTTTTCAGAGACTCTTCATTCCATGAGGGAGCATTTTAAATGGGAAGGTCAATATTTTTCTGATTCTAGGAAAAGGCTTAGGGAATTTTTGTTTCTTCCCCAGCATAGGCCTTTAGCTATACCTCCTGTTCTGGATGTGGTAGAGGATGTTTTTGCAGAGGCTTCCCTGAACCCTGATTCTTTGCCTCCTGCCCCAGTTAAACCGGACAGGTATTATAGGGTGCCTGAAGCTCATAAGTATCGTAAGAGTCCTAGGGCAGACCCAGAAACTGTTTCTCAGGGCCCTAAAGGTGTTAAGGCTTCTGTTGTTAAAAATCCTGTTCCTTCTGATAAAGAGGCAAGGGCTTTGGATAGATGGGGGAAAAAGGTGTATACTTCTTCCACTTTAGCCATGAGGGCTTTGAATTGCCAGTTTCACATGTTGAAATACCAAAATTATCTCCTTTCACAATTGAAGTCTAAGGTAGATGCTCTGGCGGAAGGTATTGAGTGTAAAGAGTTGCAGGATTTGGTTCATGTTTCTGAACAGGTGGGTAAGCATTCCTTGCAATGTGGTTTTGATGCTGTACAGGCCTCTTCGAGGGTGGCAGCCACTGGTTCTGTTCTTCGCAGGCACGCCTGGCTGAGGGATCAGAATTTAGCTGAACATGTAAAGACAAGGATTTTAGATGCTCCTTTACAATCTGATGTGTTATTTGGTGCGCCTGTGGAAGCAGTTTTGAAGAAAATGGAGGACAAGGCTAAGTCTATGCAGACTGTTAAAGATTTTTTGCAGGTTCAGCCTCCAAAGTTTAGTAGAAATTGGCCTACTAAGGGGTGGACTTATCCTTCTTATGATTCTCAGTCTAGGGGTAGATCTAGACGTGGTAGGGGCAGAGCTCAAGGTTCTTTTAGGCCTAGAACAGGCAGTTCGCCTGCCCAGTCTTCTGGTGAGGGCAGGGGTCAGTCCTTTCGTAAGCAGACCCAGTGACTTGCCTTTTCAGCTGCCAGAGCCTTCTCGTCTGGCAGCACCTTTGGGAGGAAGGCTGGCACTTTTCAAAGAAAATTGGAGTATTATTACCCAAGACAGATGGATATTGGATATCGTTCACCACGGTTACAGGTTTTATTTCCATACCTTGCCTCCTTTCAAAGGCATGCCAGACATTCCTCCTATGCAAAGAAAAGAGGCTCACAAGCAAATTTCTCTGTTGCTCCAGATAGGGGCCATTCAGCCGGTTCCTGTGCCAGAAAGGGGCCTAGGATTTTATTCTCGCCTGTTCCTAGTACCAAAAAAGGGGAAGGGAACACGTGGAGACCAATTTTGGATTTGTCTATCCTCAACACTTATTTGGACATTCCCAAGTTAAAAATGTTGACGTTACAACAGCTTTTACCTCTGCTGGGCAAAGATCACTGGATGGTAACTTTAGATCTCAAGGAGGCTTACCTTCATGTGCCTATCAGACTCAGTTGCAGGAAGTATCTGCGTTTCCGAGCTGGAAATTCACATTATCAGTTTTCTGCATTGCCCTTTGGCTTATCTACTGCGCCCAGAGTATTCACAAAAGTTCTGGCTCCAGTTGTAGCTTTTTCAGGCTAAAAGGAATACAAATCTATCCTTACTTGGACGACTGTCTGATTCTGGCTCAAGAAAAGGACGAGCTTCTTCAGCATCTGGAATATGTGATAGCAGTGCTAAGATGCCTGGGGTATTCTGTGAACGAAATAAAGTCCAGTCTAGTACCCTCTCAAGACATGTGCTTTCTGGGTGTGAGACTGAATACAGCAGCTCAGATGGCCTTTTTAACCCCGGACAAACAAAAGAGTCTATCCCTTTACTTCCATCAACTATCTCATCAGTCCGTGCTGACTGCAAGGACAGTCCTTCAAGCATTAGGGTTCATGGCATCTTGTATTCTGGTGCTTCCCAATGCCAAACTGCATATGAGGAAGCTACAATGGTATCTCAAAATGTATGGACACAGCACTGCCAGGATCTGGACACTGTCATTCAAATAATACCTTGCATTCAAAAGGAATTTTTGTGGTGGGCTCAGGAATGTCACCTAAACAAGGGACTCTCTGTGACCCGGCCAGAGGCGAGTCAGATTCTGACGACAGATGCCTCAGACATAGCTTGGGGAGCTCATCTGAATGGAAAGTGGATACAAGACAAGTGGCCTGCCAGACTACAGCATCTACATATCAACATGAAGGAGATGTTAGCAGTCCAGTTTGCATTGATGGCTTTCAAGGAGTTACTTCTTCCAGGGCAGGTGTTGATTCTAACAGACAACACAACTGTCATGTGGTACATCAACAAGCAAGGGGGAACACATTCTTATCCTCTATGCAGGCAAGCAATGATTTTGTGGGAGACTGCGCTCAGCTTGCAGCTTACTCTTCAGGCAAGGTTTCTGCCAGGAGCACAGAACTCCTTAGCAGATGTGTTAAGCAGGCAAATCATGGATCCCCACGAGTGGAAACTGGATCTTCATGTATTTCAAAAATTGACCGTGTCATGGGGAACTCCAGACATAGATCTGTTCGCTTCTCCACTAAACCACCAGCTGCCAAAGTTTTGCACAAAAAGGTTTCATCACACAGCTTGGAAAGTGGATGCTCTTTCGTTCAGTTGGGAAAATCTTCATGTGTATGCCTTTCCACCTCTGCCTCTCCTCCCAAAGGTACTCCTAAAGGTCAGACAAGACAAGCCAAGGATGATTTTGATAGCTCCAGATTGGCCTCGGCAACACTGGTACCCATTACTGAGGAATCTGGTAAGAAAGCCTCCATGGCCTTTACCTTTAATTCCACACCTTTTGTCTCAGAGGGACGGTCATCTACTCAATGTCAAGCTTCACACTCTTTATCTAACAGCCTGGCATATTCTGTTTTGAACCACAGCAGGTCTCAACTTCCTCAACAAGTTTTGAATGTGATTATGGAAGCCAGAAGACCTAGTACACGTAAGGTGTATGCAGAAAAATGGAAGAGATTTTTATTTTGGAGTGCAGCAAAGGATTTGGATGTTTCTGAGCCTAATTTGAGTGTGGCTCTTCAATATCTTACTGAGCTATTGGACAAGGGCTTGTCTTTCTCTTCCATTAAGATTCATGCTGCAGCAATTTCAGCTCACTATGATTGTGACCCACCATTGTTTTCTCATCCTTTGTTCAAGCAATTTCTTAGAGGGCAAAGAATATAAGACCCCACGTAGAGCTCCTACTCCTGCTTTGGACCTCAATTTTGTGTTGGAGAAACTTACTCTACAACCTTTTGAGCCTCGGCTACTGCTGAGTTGAAATACTTGTCATGGAAGACTGCTTTTTTGTTGGCCATTACTTCTGCAAGAAGGGTTTCTGAATTGCAGGCCCTTATGGCGGTTGAGCCTTTTTGATTTTTCATAAGGATAGGGTATCATTACGTACTAATCCTTCATTTATGCCTAAGGTGGTTTCTAGTGTGGCTTTAAACCAAACTATTCATTTGCCTACTTTTTATGCAGATCCCCAAAATAGGGGAAAAGATTTTGCACACCTTAGATGTACACAGACAGTTGCGTTATTATTTAAGCAGGACTAGGATTTTAGGCAGTCTCAGCAGTTGTTTGTTTCTTTTGCTTTGAGTTCCCAGGGCAAGCCTGTGTCAAAACAAACTATATCTAAGTGGATTGGGTTTTGCATTGCATTCTGTTACTCCCATCATGGCAAGGAGATTCCATCTGGGATTAGGCCTCATTCCACTAGGGCTACTGCCACTTCAACAGCATTTCTAAGGGGTGGCAACTAAGGATATTTTGGAGGCAGCTACTTGGAGTTCAGTGCATACTTTCTCCAAGCATTACCACCTTCCTCTCTATTCTAAGTCCAGGGCTGGTTTTGCCACTGCGGTGTTGCAGGGCATTTTGGCAGCTCCTGCTTCATTATAGTTTAGCCATCCTCCCTTACCTCTGCTTTGGGATTCTACCCAAGTGTTAGGACTGCAGCAATGTGAGATGAAGAACATAGTACAGTTTTGTACCTACCATAAATGTAGATGTTCAAGATCCACATTGCTGCAGTCCAATTCCTCCCTCCTTCCCTCTGTGTTTAGGGGTGGTTGTGGGGTGAGGTTCTATTTTTTGTAAATTTGTATATATTGTACATATATTAGGTACAGGAGTGTTTTGGTGTTTTTTGGTTTTGGCCTTATCTTTTTAGGGTCTTCTGACATCTGGGGCAAGAAAAGACTGAGGATATGACGTCGGTCATGCGCATTTGTACCCTGACGTCCGGATGTCAGACAAATGCGCCTTGACCGACGTCAGCCTTATACTTTGGTATTCGGGCCGACTGGGACAGCGGACTACCCAAGTGTTAGGACTGCAGCAATGTGGATCTTCAAACATCTACATTTATGGTAGGTACAAAACTGTACTTTTCGGAAATTCTTCCGAAGTGAATCCATATATATGCATATATATAATATATATATATATATATATATAATATATATATATATATATATTATATATATATATATATATATATATATATATATATATATATATATATATATATATATATATATATATATATATATATATATATATATATATATATATATATATATATATATATATATATATATATATATAAATATATATATATATATATATATATATATATATATATATATATACGTATACATATATATATATATATATATATATACGTATATATATATATATATATATATATGTGTATGTATGTGTGTGTGTATACAGTGGATATAAAAAGTTTGCACACCCCTGTTAAAATGCCAGGGTTTTGTGATATAAAAAATCAGACCACAATAAATAATTTCAAAACTTTTCCCACCTTTAGTGTGACCTATAACCTGTACAATTCAGTTGAAAAACAAACAAATCTGTTAGGGGAAAAAATATAAAAAATGTACAGTTTGCTGGTTGCACAAGTGTGCACACCCTTAAACTAATACTTTGTTGAAGCACCTTTTGATTTAATAATCATAATACTCCCTCTTTACTGCATTATTGCAGAGAAGCAGGCTTCAGCCAGCCAAGCAGTGCAGATTGTGATCTTAACAGTAGCCCCTTCTTGAAACACCCAGTCCTTCTTACCTCAACGAATAATATTTTTTGAGGCTTTCATTGCTGTAGTTATTGCTTCCTCCTCCTGTACCTATTGACAATTCAGACAAGTAAAGATCTTCTGAGACCTCTTCAGTACAATCCAGTGGTAGCTGATATCTGTAGAATAAGGATTGCAGGAAACAAGGCATCTTTACCTTCCAACGACTACATTTCCTAGATGTAAATGATGAGAGGCCCCCCTCTGTCTTTTACTACCAGAAGATATCAGATTTTTGCAAGTTCCTCAATCTCATGCTGGAAAGAGTGGGAGGACAGCATTTCTGTGTCATTGTCCCCAAAAATTCATGCAGCATAGTGGAGGAGTCTTTCTGAATGGTTCCACCTGTAGTGGACACTTTTCAGAAGCTAAATTGTGTGGCAGTATTTGACTGCTGTGGCCTCTGTTCTAGAAAGGTAAACAAGATGTTCCATCTCCCCTGAGAAGGGTTGACTGCAAACAGGGACTCCTTAGTGTCATATCACTGGCCTGGCAGTAGCCCTTAAGTGTAATAGGTTAGAGAACAACATAGGAAATGATCAGGAACTAGAGAAACAAAAGCTCTTTCTCACTTAAGACTTGAAGAGAAAAGGGGAGACGAGATATGTAGAAAAGATAATTTCAGAGAAATGTAAAGTGATTGTCCTGATCAAGAAGAACTGAAGAAAGGGGTGGAGCCTAGATGGCCAACTGAGAGCAGTGAATTTTGAGAGCTCCATAAACTAGTATAATAATATAGGAAAATTTTGGTGGAGATGTACAAATAGAAATGTCATGTATATTCTGGTTAAATAATAGTAGCAAGCTCTTAGTACAAATGTCATCATTATTCTGTCTAAATATAGTTAATATCAATTATGGCAGGTATCACAGCTACAAGTGCTGTTTGATCAATCCTGATATAGTGTGCGTGGATGCAGCTGTATCTGGCAGCTAGTACAAACGTCATTATTCTGTCTAAACGTAGTTAATATCAGTTATGGCAGGTATAGCTTAGAGTGCTGTTTGATTAAGCGTGACATGGTGTGTGTGGATGCAGCTGTGTCTGGCAGCTGTTGTATGCTGTCGTTTTCACCTCCGGGAAGCTGTGGGTTGTGGCTTGTGATCAAGGTTTACTGATGCTTGTGTATTAGCCTGGATCCAGGGGAAGGGGGTGAATAAAACTGTGATTTGGGATATTTTGGCAGAGAACAGTTTGTTTATACATCTGCTGAGTGAGAGGTGGGAAGGCTGGAAGAATGTGTTATCTGTTGTTGTGGCTGCTTGTTGGGAGTTTTTTTTTTTTTTTTTTTTTTTAATCTGTTTTCTCTTCGTTCTTTTCCTGGCTGCTGCCTCACTGAAAGGGAAGGAATTTAGGCTTGAAGTTGCAGTGAAGTGAAGCTTTCTTTGCTTCCGGTGCATCACAAGCCTCTGGTATGCAGTGCACAGACACACTAACAGAAACACACTCCCAGGTTGCGATGGTAATGGAGACAGCGACGATAATGCTTAATGGCTGTGAGAAGCGTTCGAGATGATTCTTGGCAATGAAGTTTTTGTTTTAAAAAAAAAAAAAAATATATATATATATATATATATATATATATATATATATATATATATATATATATATATAAAGAGGCTGTTTTAAACCACATGTACACATATTGATGGTCTCCCAACACTTTGTTTAGCTCATTAAGTTGATTCTTGATAAAAATAAATGTATTTTGGTCCAAACACATTAAGGACTTGCATAAGAGTGGAAGTCTGAGTTACTGTGAAAGACTAAGAGCACTTGGTCTTGTGCAGTACCCTTTGCCGTGGTCTGGGAGGTGAGCTTGCTCGGACGTGTTGGGAGTATGGGGATAGCTGATTCTAGGGGTGTTCGGGGTTGCTGGGAAGTGTTAGAGATTCCTCAGATTTCCTTTATGCAGTTATCTGTGGGAATGGAAGGTGTGTTGAGTGGTTCACTGGCAGAGTGGCGACTGCATGGAAAAGGCTGGTAAAATGGAACAGGACAAATATTGGTTTGGCTATTTTAAGAACAGCCTGGAAACACACCACATGAACTAGTGAATGGTATTCTGGCAAAATTGGATGGGCATTGTTGCCCGTGCTTGAAGTACTGATATGTGTGTATGTAAGGATAGAAATATACTTATAACAAATAAACTAGAAGGGTCTCATAATTTAATGTCTATGGACTGTATAAACATGATTGGAAGGAGCTAATAATAAGAATAAGCATTACAGCATGTGGTCTGTCAAATAACTAAGCAACAGCCAAAAAAAACACACACACAATAGTTATGTAATGCATGATTTTAGTAAATCTAGACATAAAATATATAATAGTCATATAAGATGAAGTCTGCTGAATTTAGATATTAAAGACCGGATTTAATAACCTGGGCTTGTGTATAATAACACAACTGTCTTAACTTGTCATAAATGACATACACCACATTGAACATCAAGGGGAAGCATGATGATTTTCTTATATAAGTAAATATACATAAGAAGTCATATAATTGCTTTAACTTGAATTGTAGTTTTTGTAACCCATCTTGACCATGTATAATACTTGAGCGGTTACCAAGGTAACTAATGTATTATACATGACATCAAGCTGACAAAGTACAAAGTTGTTTAAGAGAAACAATAGAAGCCTGAACGTGAAATGTCACAGAATGCAGCAGTTATATTCTGAACAAATAGTATTAAATTGACAATAGACACTCAGTTTAATAATATGGGCTTGTGTATAATAACACTAACTTGTCATAAATGACATGCACTATATTGAACATCAAGGGGAAGCATGATTTTCTCATATAAGTAAATGTGCATAACAAGTCATATAATTGCTTTAACTTGAATTGTGGTTTTGTAACCCATCTTGACCATACATAATACTTGAGCTGTTACCAAGGTAACTAATGTTTTATACATGACATCAAACTGACAAAGTTGTTCAAGGGAAACAATGGGAAACAATAGAAGTCTGAACAAGGAATATCACAGAATGTAAAATCACATTCCGAACAAATAGTATTAAATTGACAGTAATCACTCAGTTTAACCTTTGCTGATTTATACAAAATAGAATGTTGCCATTTAAATCTAAAAACTTTCAGTATATGCCATAAAATGGCAATTTATGAATATGGAAAGGGAACTTGTAATCATTAATCGCAATAAGTTAATTTGTTCTTTTTAACCTATAATTTCACTAATTTTATAATAAAAAGACAGGTATGAAAATCCTTGTGTAGGACATGGGGGGATGCACTGATAATTAAAATGCATTAACTTTCGTCAATGTTCACATAAAACAAACTTGATGCTTTAAGTAAGTTAGCAACAAAGTGATTACTTAACGACTAGCAAACTATAAAATATAACTTCTGATATATCCAGTAAAATACATTGTAGTATAAATATTACCATCTATTTATATTAAGTAATAAGTTTTGAAAAACTTCATCACTGTGCTTTAATGTTTTATTGAGGTTTTATATATGATACATCCTACTTTACTATGATTGAATTGCTTGCCATCTATCTTTCTTGTAAATATTAATTGCTTATACAATAAGTAGACATTTATATTGTATTAGAATTCTTTCTAATCTACAATAGTACTATATCTGTTCAAAATAATATAAATATTGCTTATTCCTGTTACAAATATTCTCCATAAGATAATTTAATTTATGGAGCTCAGATGTTCTGGATTGTCAGGGTATGAGTGATAATATGATGGAATTAGGTTTATCCATCAGATTAGGAATGTATTTTATTCCATGGCTAGTGCGGATCTTAGTTTTGTTAACATTTATTAATTTAAATTTATTTCGCAAAAACATTTTAGTATGCCTGACCAAAACATTACTTATTGGTAAACACTCAAAAGTATAAAACTGATGATTTCCTTTAAAAGCTCAAACATATACTTTATAGTTATCAGAGGAAAATGTTTAATATTCACAATAAAACAAAAAACACATAGTGTAAATAACCTAAGATGGATTTAACTTTATTATCTTTAAATACAAATGGCTTAAACAATCCTAACAATAGATCAAATCTACTGAAATATTTAAAACTGAACAAAGCACAAATTGTCTTCCTTCAAGAAACCCATTTCAAAACAAATGACAATTACAAATGGAATCCTAAGGAATATATGATATTGGCGCAATCCGCTTATAAGACAAAGACAAAAGGGGTAACAATTATATGGAAAACAAATATGATTAACCCAGAAATCATTTATAAGTGTAAATATAAAGAAGGCCTTATGGCATTAGTAATAAAATATAATAACAGAATATGGACCCTAGCCAATCTATACTGGTTCCCAGGCATTGGAACAGGAACTGTTAAACACTTGGATTTCATTTCCAATAATTATAAAGGCAACTTAATATTAGGAGGAGATTTTAACTGTATATTTGATATATCTGAAACTACAAATAAAAGACCGCTGCATACATCTGCTGTATCAAAAGCTTTAAACAAGTGGTAGAATTGTTTCATCTTGTAGATGAATCTTTGTTGTTTTCCCATCAAGATCATCGATTTGGTACCCAAGCTAGAATAGATAAAATATTTGCTGCCCATGACTTGCACTCTAAAATCATCAATTTCCGAACCACTCCCTGCCCTTTTCAGACCACAATTCATTGATACTAAAACTTCAAAATGGGTACAAACCATTAATCTTTAACTACAGAATTCCAGCATATATAACTAAAATTAAAAAGTTCAAACCCTGGTTATCTGAATTACAGTTCCTGGATAGTAATTACACCACAGAGATAAATAAAATAATGATATGGGACTCATTAAAAGCTTACATATATGGTAAAAGCCTAACTTGGTATAAAAAAAAAATCAAGAGAATGGGATTCTGAATTATTAGATCTACAATCCAAACTTTTGTCAGTAAAAGCTAAAAAAAATCAAAATCAGTTGGAGATGAAAAAGAAAGTAGAAAGAGTAAACAATAAATACAACGAAATTCTAGCACATAAAACCAGTTTAGCTTTAGAAAAACTAAAAATTAATACCTTGGCCATTTCTCCCAAATATCTACATAATTTATCCACAAGAATCAAAATACAATCAAAAGCTAATAACATTAAAAGTATCTTTCATGAGAAAAAGGGAAAAATGTCTCTGATATAGGTGACATTCTTGATGCCTATAGAAATCACTATATGGAACATTTCCAAAAAGAAAATGTACATCTCAATCAATTAAAATCTAGATGAGAAATGTTCCAATATAAAAAAAATACCAGACAAATTAAAACTAGATCTGCAAGCACCCATATTCTACAAATAAATTACAGATACAATAAAAAGGTAAAAATAATAAAGCTCCAGGTATAAATGGCATAATTATGGAAATATATAAACCTTTTCCTTCAAAGATTTTATCCCTCTTCCATAAAACTGTATTAGAAATTCTGTCACAAGCTTTAATACCACCCTCTTGGATAATATTCATTAATCACACCAATCCTAAAGGAAAACAAATCCCCAAACCTCTGTACCTCATATAGACCTATATCATTATTTAAATGACTATAAGATATGACCGTATTAACTAACATAATGAAAATACCACTATCCAAAACAATAAATGATCAAACTGGATTTATATATCATAGACACACATGACAATATTAAAAGAATAATTTCTCTTATAGATTATGTTAATAAAGAAAATAGAGACACTCCTAATTGACTTAGATATAGAGAACGCCTTTGATTCCCTAAATTGGGACTATTTATTCAAAATCCTAATGCTATTTGAATTTCCTGCATCCTTTGTTCATCTCCTAAAGAATATGTATACAAATAATTTAGCGTATGTCAAGTTAGGTCCTTTTACCTCTGAATCTATACAAAAGGCACTAAACAAGGATGTCCCATGTCACTGAATCTTGTTTGCTCTGGCTATTGAAATATTGGCAGATTCAATTCGTAACAATGTAAAAATCAAAGGAATAGATGTTTATGAACAGTACAATTCTAAAGTAATGCTATTTACTGATGACATTACTAAAATTATCTAATACAAAAGAGACAGAAGAATTAGATATATTAATTGACAAATTTCACATGACTTCAGGACTCCATTTCAATAAATCGGAATCAAAATTTTTATTTTTAAATAAAAAAAGATCATCTTCTGTATCTCCAGTTTTGCCTGCTTTACTGCATGCTTTCTCTTTTGCTTCTCAGGCTCCATATTCACAGTCCCGTGCTCCTAAGAAGCCTGACCATTTTTATAAAGTGCCTGATGATTGCAAATTTCTTTACTAATGCTCATCTGCTGATCCTTCGGTAGTTTCTGTTGCTTCAGATAAGTCTTTTCAAGTTACTGGCTCCCACTAAACTTCTTCCTTCTGACAAGGAAAGCAGGATTATGGGAAGACTGGATAAAAGGTCTCTATTTCTGCCATTCGTGCCTTTCATGCTATTAACTACCAAACCTGTATGACTAGATATGTTTTGGCTCTACTTTTCCATGCTACTCAAGTTCTCTGACTTTCCAGATTCTGAGGGGAAAACGTCAGCCTTGTCTTTGCTAGAGGCTTCCTCTCGGGTGGCTTGCCATTGTATTAAATGCAGCTATGATGCAGCAGAAGCTTCATCTAGAGCTGCTGCTGCTGCAGGATCTGTACTGAGGAGGTTATTCCTGGCTAAGGCTTCAACCACTGCCAGATGACATAAAAGCGAAGTTGATGGATGCTCCTGTGGATAACAATAGCTTGCTTGGTACTGCTGCTGCTGATTTGTTTATGTCCTTGCAGGAGAAAGGCAAGGACTTACAGGACTTGAAACATCTTTATGTTTTAACTGTACCTAAGATCTAAAGGAACTATCCTTCCAAGCCAGCTTTTGTTCAAAGACTGGTCCGTCCTACTCCTAAAAGTAAAAAAAGTGGAAGAAGGATTCCTCCAGCTAAAACTACTCAATTCTTCTGCTCAGAAGCAGCCCATTCCTGACAAGCCAGGTAGTATCTGACTATCACACTCTTCCCAGCCTCATTCCTCTCTCACTTCGTCTTTCTCTGTTGCTACCAGTTTGGTCAAGCATAACCCAAAACTCATGGGTTCTTTCCATAATTCAACAAGGGTATTTCATGTTTTGGAAATCCCTTCCTCCCTCCATGGGCATTACTCATTCACTTCAGGAACAGTTGCATTTATTCCCAGAGGTGCTTCCCGAACTGTTACATCAAGGAACTTTTCAAGAGGTTCTATAGGCCCAGAGGGGAAAGCTGTTTATTCCAGAATGTTTCTGGTACCCAGAAGGAAGGGTCCAGGGAGACCCATTCTGAATCTTTCACACCTAAATACTTTTCTGAAGATTCCTTCTTTTCGCCTGTTATCTCTTCAGACCTTGTTCCCTTTACTCCTTCATCAGGCTTTCATGGCTTCTCTAGATATCAAGGATGCCTACCTTCACATACCTATTCATCCCCTTTTCAGGAAATTTTTTTACGTTTCTCTGTTGCATCCTGGCATTTTCAGTTCTCTGCTTTGCCGTTTGGCCTCTCTGTTGCCCCAAGGGTATTTACCAAATGTCTAGTTCTTTGATTTCTTTTTGCAGGCTTCAAGGCATCCAAGTATTCCCTTACTTTTGGATGATGTCCTGTTTCAATCATCTTCTCCAGAGACCTTACTGAAAAGTCTTCCCATCGCCATTACTCTTTTGCAAAGTCTGAGCTTCACAATAAATTTCAAACAGTCTTTTCTAACACCTTCTCAAGAGCATGTTTTTCTGGGGTGCATGATTCAGATGGTGCCTCTATTGGCATCCCTGCCTCTGCCAAAGGCCTTAACTCTCATTTCTGTCTTTTCAAAATCTTCTTCCTCTGACATTTGTCACACCCAGAGAGATTCTGAGACTTCTGGGATTTATGGCATCCATCATCCCTATGTTGCCTTCAGCCAAACGCCACGTGAGAACATTTCAGTGATTCCTGAAATCAGCCTGTGGCAACAATGTGTGCATTCCCTAGAATTCACAGTTCCTCTTCCATGCCTAAAGAAGGAACTCCTCTGGTAGATTCAGCAGTTGGCTCTGAACCCCCCTTCCTTCTCAAGGACTGTTCACAGACGCTTCAGACGTAGGTTGGGGAGCAGCCTTTAGCACTATGAAAGTACAGGGGGTCTGGTCTCTTCTTCAGCAAAAGGAGCGCATCAACCTCAAAGAGGTGAGAGCACTTCTGCTGGCCCTTCAAGCTTTCCATCCTCTTTTCTCCCCAGGGCCTCTTGAAGTGTTTACAGATGACACCACAGTCCTGTGGTATGTAAACAAATAGGGGGCAACAAAGTCTTACCTTCTTTGCAAGGCTAGCTGTCATTGTTTGGGAACTTGCGGAACAGTATCATGTGACTCTTCAGGCAGTTTGTATTCCCTCAGGTCAAAACTATGTGGCAGACACTCTGAGCAAGTCCTTATTCAATCCCCCGAATGGATGCTTCACAGAGATGTGTTTCTGGACATTGTTCACAAGTGGGTTACTCCTCAAATAGATCTATTTTTCTCCCCTCTGTCAAACAACTTCCTCAGTTTTGTTCCAGAGTCCCAGGTTCTCTGGTTTGAAAGGTGGACACCCTCTCATTTTCCTGAAGGGGATGTTTCTATATGCACCCCCTAATCCAAACGTTCTGTTCCAGATTCAACAGGACAAACCCAAAATCTTGCTGTTGACTCCCTTTTGGCCAAGACAGCATTGGCTCCCTCTTCTTCTGCATTTAGCCAAGGGCAATCATCACAAGTTACCACACAGAGTAGACCTACTCACACAAGACAAAGGATCTGTAATCCATGCCACCTGTCCACTCTTCATCTGACTCTGTGGATGATAGACACCTTTTGTCTGAGGATATGCTTAGGGTTCTGCAGGAGGCCAAGAAACCCAATACTTGGAAACCCTACTTATCCAAATGGAAGAGGTGTTCTCTGTGGTGTCTCACATAACCTGGATCCACTCTCGGTGGATGTTCTGGGGTTCTTGCTTATTTGTGTGAATTGCTCAATGCAGGTTAGCTTATTCCTCCATTACATCCCACTTATCAGCTGTCTCTGCTTGTCTGCCGTTATCTCCTCCAATAGCTTCTGGGTTTGAGGCAAAACCATTTCTTAAAGGTGTCCTTCACATTAGACCTCCAAGGAAGTCGGCTCCTCCTCCCTGGGATCGTAATTTTGTTTTGGAGAAACTGACTCTGGCTCCATTTGAGCCTGCAGATTCAGCTTCCTTGTAACACTGTTCTTGGACTGCTCTTTTGTTGGCCCTTACTTTAGCCAACTGTGAGCTTCAAACTCTTATGGCTTGTCCTCCTTTTTTGTTTTTTTCATAAGGACAGGGTGTCCTTGCGTACTGATCTTTCTTTTATGCCCAAGGTGGTAAATGAGTTGTCACTTAATCACTCTATTCATTTACTACTTTTTTCCCCTTATCCACAATCTCCTAGTGAAAAGGTACTACACACCTTGGAAGTGCATAGACAACTCAGATTTTATTTGGATAAGACTAAGGCTATCAGGAAATCTGATCAAGTTTTTGTTTCTTTTCATCCCAGGTCTTTGGGATTTGGCTGTTTCCAAGCAGACAGTTTCTTCTTGGATTTCTAAAGCTATTTCCATTTGTTATGTTTTTTTCATGGTAAGACCCTTCCTTTTTCTGTTAAGGCTCATTCTTCTAGGCGTGTGGCTTCTTCTGGTGCTTTTTTCAAGGGTTTGGACACTAACCCCATTCTTGAGGCAGCTATCTGGACTTCTGTGCTTATATCTAGAGCTACAACTGGTTTTGCTAGGGCCATTCCTCATGACTTTATAGAGAGCTCTGCTGGTCCTTCATCCTCCCACGTTTCTTCCTGAGCTTTGGCACTCTCCATTATGTTACAAATACTGCAAAAGTAGAATAGAAGAGACATAGTATAGTTGTGTAAAATCTTGCCATAACAATAGATGCCCTTCTCTTCTAGAAGAATCTAATGTGAAGGACACCTTTAAGAAATTGTGTCTGGTAAAAAGGTTGTTTTGCAGCTATAAAAATCTGGATTACAATATATCCACATCACTGCAAGACAAATTTGCAGGAACGGTTACAGGCCTGCAGTGTTGCCAAATTAAATGACTCCTGGATGGGGTTTGAATTTCCCCGCTTTCACAGAATAAGTTGTGGACAGTGTGTGTACCTAATCACTGCCACCAAAGTAATATGAACTGTAGGTGGTACAGAGTCTGAATCAGCACCAGTGGCATGGGCCTTTAAAATTATTGGCAAGTGTTCACTACTGCCTTGGTTTATGAGTGGCACTTGTTATACATCCATCTGCAGAACAGTGTTCTCATCACAGAGTGCAGGATTTCTTCCTTCTCAGTCTGAACCCATTGCACTATAGTGGAATCTTACCAACAGTAGCAGAGACTTAAACTGTTTTCTCAATTTTGGGTTTCCCATTAGGGGTTCATTATACCTCTTCAGTGGCAGTACCCCTTTCCTGTGTTCAGAGTACATGTTGTATCCAATCAGAATTCTAACCTGAGTCTCCATTACTGAACTTTTTTCCGGTGAGCCAACCAACATATATTAATTTATAAGGATAACCGGTAAAAATAACTTGAGGGTATGATTGGGAGCAGAACAGAAAAATTGAAGAAACAAACTAAATACTCCCAATGTACACAGGACTTGGTTTAAATAAAAAAGAAAAGTAAGCACTTTCGCAGACCTACACTGTCGCTTCATCAGACTAAAACTTTAAAATGCATCAAATGTTTAAATAGGAATGAATAGAACCAATTTGTTCCAATGAATTAATCAATCAGATAATAAAATTGGTAGATGCATTTCAAGTAAAACGCACACTTAATTTTAGAACTTAAAATGTATATGCAGCTTGCAAAAATATATATACCAAACACATATATATGTAGATAGATGCTTCTATCTAAAACTAATGTTTAAGCCTTTTAAGTTTCAAAAAGGGTTTCACAGAAAAAGCACCATTTAGTCCTGGAAAATTTTCAGCATCCAACAATAAAATCCATTTCTGTTCCAATGCTTCAACTTTTGTTTCTATATCGCCCCCTCGTGGGCTAGCATTCAATGATTGAATAACAAAAAATTTAAAGGTATGTGTTTTGTCAGTAGCCATGACATGGTTTGCTAAGGCATTACTCAACTTTTGATTGCGAATGTCTCTGTTATGTTCTAGTATTCTATCTTTTAATAGTCTATTCGTTTTACCTACATAAAAAGCATGGCATTGCTGACAAAAGGCAAAATAAACTATTTAACGTACGACAATCTGCATAGTGTTTAGCATTTATAGTAAATTTTCTAATGGGATGTATATATACATAGCTGGAATACATATATTGACCGGCAGAACAATTTCTGCAAGGGAAAGTTCCTATTCGAGTAGATTCATATATTCTCCTAGTATGGTTACTATCCTTATTACACAGATGCTGTTTAAAGGACATATTATTTCTAAAAGAGAATGAAGGTACTTTATCAATTTTATTTCTCAGCTCAGGGTTGATATGTAGAATATGCCAATTTCTTTTAATGACATCACAATATTCGTTGATGTCACTAGAGAACTGAAAAATAACCCTAGGGTGATTATTCAAATGCGCATCTACCCCTTGAATTTCACATTCATTTACAGCCGTATCTTTATAATATAGTTTATATTTATTGTTCCTAAGTCTCCATACTTCAGTTATAGTATTATTTACTTCTTTTTCGGAGTAACCCCTCTGCATAAAATCCTGTTTAAGCTTAACCAGGGCATTATGTGCCTCCAAGTCATAATTGTGCAGTCTAAGTGTCCTATAGACTTGTCCTTTAAGCACATTACATGCTATATGCCTAGTATGCATACTGTTTCTGTGTAGTAGTGCATTCTTTCTTGTTGGTTTTTTGTAAATACTACTATGGACCTGATTTTCAAATCAGATTTAATAAGGAGCACATCTAAAAAATCTATTTCAATTGTAGAGCATTTATAATAAAATTTTAGAAAATTAGTACTCCTATTCATATAAGTAATCAATTCTTCAGGTTACATATTATTTCCTTTCCAAAGCATAAAGACATCGTCCACAAAATGGGCATACCATGCAATATGGTCACTTAGACAATTACTTGGAGCTAAGATGGTTGTCTGTTCCCATTGGGTCAAAGTTAAGTTGGCGTAACTATTGGCACAAGCTGTGCCCATACTCACGCCAACCTTTTGTAGAAAAAAGTCTCCTTCAAAAAGAAATACATCAAGAATGACTTCCAGTAAATTACATATAAGTTTTATATCATCATTTGTAAGGCATCTTTGCCCATTTTAGGTGGTCCGTATATTTTAGGAATGACAGGGTATAGTGTATTAAATTATTTAAATAAGCTCTCATCTATTAAACCTGTCATTAAAAGGTCAAATACAAGAAAAGAAACTTTTTCCATAATCCCATTAACAATATGTTTGGATATACAACTATAAGTGCTAGTGTCTTGCAACAATAGCTTCATTTGACTGATATAAACCTCTCTATCCAAAATAACAATGCCATTGCCTTTGTCCGCAGGTTTAATATCTATAGAATGTAGTTCTTTTAGTGCATTTAAAGCATTATAATCGCTTTGAGACATGTTACAAAAACCAAGTCTAGTGCCCTTGTCAAACAAAGACCTAAATTAATTTTCGCATACATCAATAAATGTTTGTACTGTTGGATCAATAATAGGCATAAATGTGCTAGGTCTTCTAAACGAAGAGACATTGTCAATATGATTATCATTATTAAAATTACATTTTAAGGACAAAGTTGATTATCATTATTAAAATTACATTTTAAGGACAAAGTTCTTCCCAACAAACGCAAGTCTTTTAGTAATTCAGCATGTTCCGCCCTCCTGGCTGGAATAAAGGACAAGCCTTTATTTAAAAGCTGAATTTGTTCGTTAGTTAAAACAAAAGAAGATAGGTTAAAAAAACAAACCTTCATTCAAAAACGGCGTCTCTTTGTGGAGGGTGTATTCCTTTCTATGCTGTTCATTCTCTCGGGTAGATAGATGCTTCTATCTAAAGCTAATGTTTAAGCCTTTTGAGTTTCAAAAAGGGTTTCACAGAAAAAGCACCATTTCGTCCTGGAAAATTTTTCAGCATCCAACGATAAAATCCATTTCTGTTCCATTGCTTCAACTTTTGTTTCTATATCGCCCCCTCGTGGGCTAGCATTCAATGATTGAATAACAAAAAATTTAAAGGTATGTGTTTTGTCAGTAGCGCTTACTTTTCTTTTTTTATTAAAACCAAGTCCTGTGTACATTGGGAGTATTTTGTTTGTTTCTTCATATATTAATTTATGATAGTTTCTTCCTATAGAAATGGATACGAACAGTCACATTCATATTATGAGGATACCATTCACTAATAAAATAAGACAACATCCATAAACTTTTACGAATGAACAAATGAAAAGACTGCTTTAAAAAGAATTAAGACAGTATTGCAGTTGCACAGTTGATGCAGGTAAACTGACAAACAAAACCCCTTAACTGCATCTGCTGCTGCTATTTCCAATCCTGTAATGTAGCTGTCTGATCCTTCAAAACAATAATAATAAGTTCAATAAAACTTTAATCTAGAAATCCTTGATTTAACTTTTTATACAAGTTAGAATTTCCCAAGTTCAAATACCAGTACCAGATGAAAATTAACAAAAGGACAGCCTCAGCTCTGAGTTGGTACACTTCACAAAGGTTTGATGGATTTTAAACGGAAATATATCTGATTTCCTTTTAAAACAATTGCTAGAATGCACAGGTATACCTGCCTCTGAATTACATTTTCTCGATATTGTGTTAATTGACCAGCCTATGTTGAGTAATTCACATGAGCAGTGAACATTTCTCTGAATCCTAGGGCACATTTTACACTTCTCTTCTGGCATGCATAACAGTCAGATAATCAAGCTTATAAAATGTAATATGAGAATTTTATAATATTTCAAAATGGTAAGACTGCCTCATCTTTAAAAATAAATACATCTGCTGGTAAAAGTAGTCAACTGTTAGCAGTAGTAGCATACTCCATCATAAGGTCTCAGAAACTAGAACCATATTATAGTAAAGGCAGCACCTCCTACGATGATGGTCAGCTGAAATATTCAAAAGTACCAAATCCAAGCCAGCAGTTGTTGATACACTGGTAAAATGTAAGGTGTCCACATAACCAAGGAAGACAGCAATTTGTTTGACAGCCCCACCATTTGTCAAGAGAGCAGAAACTTGGCCAACAGACACTAGATGAAAGTTATGTATGTGTATGCATGTGCACGTTTGCATGGACTGGAGTAGTCACCAACAATAAAAATGCCACGCTATCCCTGTAATTGTATTACAGAAGCGATCCAGTTAGGGATCGGAATTTTAAATCTCTGCTGTAGACACGAGTCATTCTTGCTCTGAAAGACTGGATTCAACAAGGCCACACCTTCCTTCAGTGCGATGGCATGGCATTGGTGTGATACATGACCAAGTAGAGAAGAAATTGCCATTTCCTGCTATGTAGGGATGTTACAAGTCTTTGGGAGTGGTAATCCAAAACCAGCACATTTCTACCTGTAGATGATAGAGAAGTTTCTGTAGGAGTCCTACTGCCTGGCAGACTGATTGAGCAGACACATTCTGGATGCTGTTTAAGACGTGGAGTAATTGTCATCTGCTACCTTTATGCCTTACCCACAAATGCCATACATTAGGCTTTGTTCTCCTTAGTCACCACCCACCAACCCACTGCAACAGTAAAGGCACATTGATATAGAAGCTTGCTTTATATCCTTCAGTCATAGTTTATTCTTGAAGCCAAGGAATCATACATAGAACATGGTACACATTTTGCTTCTTTGTAGTCCAGGCAAATGCAGCTTTTCATACTTAAGCAGTTTGCAGCTTCCCCACCTCCGTTCCCACATAGCACTGGTTAGTCACCCATCCAGGAGAACCCATACAGACCTCCACTCATAGTAATGGCTTGGTTATAGCAGTTAACTGATTGCTACGTTTGAAGGAATTCTTGGCTGAAGTGGCTTCTGTTATTTCCTCCTCCAAGTGGCCTATCTCCTCAGAGATGTTACGGGGATAAATGGAAGAGAGTTTCAATATGGGCTTCTGCCAGGTACACACATCCCTTTTTCTCACTGATGTATCTGATCTTTCAGTATCTTGGATACTGAATGTGAATTTGGACACTGACCTTATCAGTTTCATTTGGCTGCTGTTTCTAACATCGATATATGGCAAGCCTGTATGTTCTTAGTTACCCCTGAGGTTTCTCCAGGGCACATGTCTTCATTAAACACCAGTGAGAGAACAGGTTATCTGTTGGGATATTTGTTTTATGGCAGAAAGGCTTATATAGACAGTAAGTAATGAGATCTCTGCCTCACAGCTGCAGGGTCTGGGGATCAAATCTGCTGTGGAGTTTTGTTTTGCATAAAATCTCTGCTTTGTTGGGCTTTCTCCAAGTACTCCAGTTTCTTTACACTTTACAAAAACATTCTGGTTGGTTGTCTACTCATATGGATGCATGCTGTATTTAATTGTGTCTTTAAAGTCTAGATTTTGGTTGAAAAAAGTCTGAGAAAGACTAAATCATTTGTCAGGCTAAATAAATTCAACATAATTAAAATTAATCCATCTTCCTTTGAGCTCCCAGCTTCAGCAGAGTGCTAGTGTTAAAAGGTTTTCTGTAATGGTGGCTACATCACCAAAATGAATTTGATAACGAGCCTTATTTGTAAGCTCTGTCTACCTAGTCTGTTAAGGGAAGTGTTTTCACTGCTTAGATTTAAATGAGTCAATTTGCCAGTCTTCCTAGAGAGACCATCTCCTTCATTGAATGGATGTAGTTTGGGTGCTCTGAAGACAGGACAAACACTGTTCAACTCTGTTTCCTTCATAAAAGACAAAGGTAGAAAAGTAGATAGTGCCTCTCTAAGAGGTTTTCAATTTGTATAGTGTTCTGGTAAGATTCGTATGGCAAAATCCTGGAAAGCTATTCTAGACCATGTTCTAATAAATATACCTGTACTTCAATACTACAGCCTTGTATATTTACACAGCTGCTACCTGGACATTTCCAAGTACCTTTGCAAAACATTACAAGCTGGATGTAACCTCTAGATGTAGGTCTTCTTTTGGGGCCTCAGTTATTAAGAGAGTATTAGGACAGCTACCCAGGAGGATAGGCTAAAGACTCTGTTTTTCCTTTCCCTGTAGCTTGACATCATATCAAAGTATTAATCTGTACTGGTCATAGCAATGTCTCTGTGAATACACGTAGCACTCTACTCAGCTCCATCAAATCAAAGTATTAATCTGTACTCACCATAGCAATGTGTCTGTGAATACACATAGCACTGTACCCAGCTCCATCATATCAAAGTATTAATCTGTACTGGCCATAGCAATGTCTCTGTGAATACACATAACACTGTACTCAGCTCCTTCATATCAAAGTATTAATCTGTACTCACCATAGCAATGTCTCTGTGAATACACATAGCACTGTACTCAGCTCCTTCATATCAAAGTAGTAAGCTGTACTCACCATAGCAATGTCTCTGTGAATACACATAGCACTGTACTCAGCTCAATCAAATCAAAGTATTAATCTGTACTCACCATAGCAATGTCTCTGTGAATACACATAGCACTGTACCCAGCTCAGTCAAATCAAAGTATTAATCTGTACTCACCATAGCAATGTGTCTGTGAATACACATAGCACTGTACTCAGCTCTATAAAATCAAAGTATTAATCTGTACTCACAATAGCAATGTGTCTGAATACATGTAGCACAGTACCCAGCTCAATCAAATCAAAGTATTAATCTGTACTCACCATAGCAATGTGTCTGTGAATACACGTAGTACTGTACCCAGCTCCATCTGCAGCAAGTATCCCACCCTCCTTATTCTTTCCTTCTGTCTATTTAGTTATTTTTCAGCTGGTCCAGAACTAGACTGTTTGTAGATCAGCATGTTTTAGGGTTGTTGGTTTAAGAGACTGTGGAAAATTAGTTTGTCATGTGGATGTTCATCGTGCATACAGCTGCAGTCATAACAGATGGGTTCTCCTGCCGTCAGGCGGGTCCTCGATCGGCTGAATTCCAAAGTCTAGGTCCGGCGTCAGTTGTCGTCGCTTCTTCCCTGACGTCAGTGCAATAGGGGTATAAAAGAACCAGCCGACGCCATTTTCTTCAGTCTTTCTGGCCGCGCGGTGCCCGAAGCAGAAGCAGTTCGCAAGTGCCGGTCGGCCAGCTCCTGAAATTATGAAAATTTTGCAACCGAAGTCTTCTTGAAAGCTAAGTACCCCGTTGGGGAAACTTTTCTTGCCTCAGACCGATGTCAGACAAAGTTAATAATTGTATTTCATGTGGGAAGCAAATACCGCATAAGGATTTCCATTCCCTCTGTATTCCTTGTTTAGGCCCAGACCACGACGTCTCGGTCTGTCGCTTTTGTGCTACATTCAACAAACGCACCATTAAGCGTCGGGCGGAGTTTGCCCAGCATTATTTTGGCAAAACATTTAACTATATTATGTCGTCGGATACTCAGACTCCAGTTTTGTCTAAAAAGCGCAAAGATAAGGACCGACGCACGAGGTCCGAGGCCTCTACCGACACCACGCCAAAGCCGACTACACGTGGTCCAGTTCTCAGTGAGGCACCTACGCAGCCCGTGACTACCAACGACACTTCATTGGCGGTGTCTCCTGTGCCCGAGGTCGCAGGCTCCTCTGCCCACACCCCGACTACAGATACCGAAGCCACTCTTGGCGGTGAATCTCAAAATGTGGACAGGTCTACCTCCTCTCATTGTGTCTTCAGACCTTCCTCTTCTTTTTCCATCAAGGCTTTCACTAAGTCTAAAGCAGCCATGCATTCTAAGAGACAAGCTACACAGGGCCCATCTCCAGGCCCCATGCCTAAAAAACAGATGCTTAAAATGGCTGAAGATTTAATTACTCTTATCAGGGGTTCTCAAACCCCCGGACAAAAGGCCCAGAGTGAAGGAAGAATCCCCCTCCTCTGATCAGGGCTCCATTATTTCAGAGCACTCTGATGAACAGGAGCATTCTTACTCCCCTTTTGAAGACTCTGATGCAGAGGAGTGCATTCCCTCTGTATCCCCCACAGAGGATTACTCATTTGGGGAAACTTTGCATACCTTAAGGGAACACTTCCACTGGGAAGGCCAAGATTATTCAGATTCCAAGAAAAGGCTTGGGGAATTTCTCTTGCTACCTCAGCACAGGCCTCTGGCTATACCTCCCGTCTTGGACATACTAGATGATGTGTACTCGGAGGCCTGCCTTAACCCGGATTCTCTACCTCCAGCCCCAGTCAAGCCTGACGGGTACTACAGGGTTCCTGACTCACACCAATTTCTATACAAAAGCCATGCTGTTGACCCAGAAACCATTTCACAGGGCCCCAAGGGAATTGAGGCCTCCACTGCAAAAAATCCATTACCTTCCGAGAGAGATTCCAGATCCTTAGAAAGGTGGGGGGAGAAGGTATATACCTCGGCTACCTTAACCATGAGGGCATTAAACTGTCAGTTCCATGTGCTAAAGTACCAACAGTTTTTGTTATCACAATTGAAAAGTAAAATGTCACAACCTGAACAACCAGACTTGAAGGAGTTGCAGGATTTGATGCATAGTGCAGAACAAGTGGGTAAACATACCTTGCAATGTGGTTTTGATGCTCTAGAGGCCTCATGTAGAGCTGCTGTTACAGGATCAGTCATACGTAGACATGCCTGGCTCAAGGAACAGACCTTGCCAGATCATGTCAAAGCTAAATTACTAGATGCCCCTCTACAAAAGGATGTATTATTTGGTGCTAATGCTGAGGAGGTATTAAGGAAAATGGAGGAAAAGGCTAAATCAATGCAAACTGTGAAAGATTTTCTACAGGTACAACCCCCACGTTTCAGTAGAAATTGGCCTTCCAAAAATTGGTCCTTTCCAGCCACGGACAGACCCCAAAGAGGTAGATACAGGCGCCCGAGGGGCTGAGGGCAATCCCAAGAATCGTTTAGAGGCAGACAATGGCAAGCTCCTACACAAAGAGGTGGTGAGGATAACTCGCAACCATTCAGAAAGCAAGCCCAATGACTTTCGCCTTTGCATGCCAAGCAAGACTCAAATGGCAGCACCCTTAGGCGGAAAACTGGCATTATTTTCAAAAAATTGGCATATTGTCACAAAAGACAAATGGATCCTAGATATTATAAACAGAGGCTACAGATTCCATTTTCACACCCTTCCAAAAATGAGAGGCATGCCAAACCTGCCACACAGTCAAAGGGCAGAGGCACAAAGACAAATTTCAGATCTCATAGACATGAAAGCTATTCAAGAGGTAAACGCATCTTGCAACAAGGTCAAGGTTTTTATTCCAGACTATTCCTGGTACCAAGGAAGGGAAAAGATTGGAGACCTATTTTGGACCTATCCATCCTAAACACATTTCTACTCGTACCAAAATTCAAGATGCTCACACTACATCAGCTTCTTTCCATGCTGGGCAAGGAGTCTTGGCTGGTAACATTGGATCTCAAGGAGGCATACCTGCATGTCCCAATCAGACAAAATTGCAGAAGATACCTCAGATTTCTTGCAGGTTCAACCCATTATCAATTCTCTGCATTGCCCTTTGTCTTATCTACTGCGCCCAGAGTATTCACGAAATGCCTGGCATCAGTAATTGCCTACTGCAGACTTCAAGGGATACAAATATATCCCTATTTGGACGACTGCCTGATCCAAGTGGACAGCAAGCACATTCTTCTGAAACATCTGGCTTATGTAATAATGTTGTTGAATTCTCTGGGATACACAGTCAACAAAAAGAAATCAAGGCTAATACCCTCTCGGAAAATAATTTTCCTGGGTGCCAACTTGGACAAACACCCAGATGGCCTACCTCACAGCAGAGAAGCAGGGGCAACTAACTCAATACTTCAGAACACTAGCAAATTGCACCAGGCTGACTGCAAGGAAAATCCTGCAGGCTCTGGGATTCATGGCATCTGGCATCTTACTAATCCCATGTGCAAAGCTGCATATGAGGAAACTTCAGTGGTACCTGAAAAACCTATGGTCTCAACACAGCCACAGTTTGGAAACAATAATACCACTAATTCCATGTCTTCAAAAGGAATTTCTGTGGTGGGCTCAAGCATGCCAAACAAACACATGTCTCCCATTCAGCAAGCCTCAAGCAAATCAAGTCATCACAACAGATGCATCGGACTACGCCTGGGGGGCGCACATGACAGATCGGTGCATTCAGGGCAAATGGTGCCAAAAAGAAAAGCACCTTCACATCAATCAAAAGGAAATGCTAGCAGTAATAAATGCTATTATAGCTTTCAAAGACCTTCTGCAACCAGGTCAACTATTGATAAGAACGGACAACACCACAGTTATGTGGTTAATAAACAAACAGGGAGGAACACATTCTTACCCCCTATGCAGACTGGCCATGTCACTTTGGAACATGGCCCTGGACTTGTAAATCGAACTACAAGCACAGTACTTGCCAGGCAAGGAAAACACGCTGGCAGACAACCTAAGCAGAAATATGACAGATCCACACGAATGGAAGTTGCATCCTCAAGTTTTTACAGAGATAATTCAAGCATGGGGAAGGCCAGACATAGATCTCTTCGCCTCCCACAAAAATCACCAATTGACAAAATTCTGCTCAAGGATTTTTCATCCAAAGGCCTGGAGAGTGGACGCTCTCTCTTTCAGTTGGACATCAATGACAGTTTATGCCTTCCCACCTCTTCCGCTGCTGCCCAACGTTCTATTAAAAACCAGAGCAGACAGACCAAAGATGATTCTCATTGCTCCAGACTGGCCAAGACAACACTGGTACCCACTCCTGAGGAGCCTGACGCATTCCCCACCATGGACCCTGCCTCTAATGCCTCTTCTCCTGACTCAGCACAGCTTCAAAACTCTTCACAGTCAGCTAAAACCACTCAATCTAGCCGCATGGAAGATTGCTTAGCATCACAACAGACCCTACTCTCCAAGGAGGTGCAGGATGTCATTTTGGAGGCCAGAAGGCCGTCTACTAGAAAAGCTTACTCCGCAAAATGGAAACAGTTTTGCGTCTGGAATGAGAAAAAGGGCCAGGATCCTGGAAAACTGAATTTACCTCAAATATTACAGTATCTAGCTGAGCTGCTAAGCAGTGGACTTTCATTCTCCTCCATCAAAATCCATGCCTCAGCCATTTCTGCAGAATACAACACTGATCCACCCTTATTCTCTCACCCCCTCTTAAGACAGTTCCTCAGAGGGGCTAAGAATCTAAAACCCCCAAGGAAACAACCAATACCTGCTTGGGATCTCAATTTCATTCTAGAAAAACTGACCTTGCCTCCTTTTGAGCCATCTGCCTCATCAGATTTGCAATATTTGTCCTGGAAAACAGCTTTCCTTCTGGCTATTACCTCAGCTCGTAGGGTATCGGAACTACAAGCTCTCATGGCTGTGCAGCCTTTTATCATCTTCCATCAGGACAGAGTTTCCTTATGAACCAACCCGTCCTTTATGCCAAAAGTGGTATCCAGGGTAGCTTTGAATCAGGCCATACACTTACCTACCTTTTATCCTAATCCTCAAAACAAAGGGGAGAGATTACTACATTCCTTGGACATCCACAGACAACTGCGTTATTATTTGGACAGAACAAAGCCTTTCAGAAAATCAGAACAAATCTTTGTGTCCTATGCTATAGGAGCTCAAGGAAAGCCAATTTCCAAACAGACCATCTCAAAATGGATAGCCCACTGCATACGCTTTTGCTATTCTTTTCATGGCAAAACTGTACCTACAGGCATCAGATCTCACTCCACAAGGGCCACGGCTACCTCTGCAGCCTTTCTCAGAGGAGTTCCTACCAAAGATATTTTAGAAGCAGCCACTTGGAGTTCTGTGCATACCTTCTCCAAGCACTACCACCTTCCACTAGACTCCAAATCTAGAGCGGGCTTTGCCACTGCAGTCTTGCAGGTCATTCTGGCTCCTCCTAGTTCCACCTAGTGCCTACCACCCCTTTCTTAGCTTTGGGATTCTACCCATCTGTTATGACTGCAGCTGTATGCACGATGAACATAGTACAGTTTTGTACCTACCATAAATGTAGTTGTTCGAGTGCTAATACAGCTGCAGTCCAGGTTTCCCTCCCTCCTTCCCCTCTTGGGACAGGCCTATTGGCTAACATCTCCTCATGCAACCTGATTGTGGTATTCATTCTTGATGTATTTGCTTGCACTACTGTATTTTGATTATATGGCATTGCTTTATTACACAAATTTATGTATTGCCTTCCTTCTGGGGGCACCTGACATCTGGGGCAAGAAAAACTGAAGAAAATGGCGTTGGCTGGTTCTTTTATACCCCTGTCGCACTGACGTCAGGGAAGAAGCAACGACAACCGACGCCGGACCTAGACACTGGAATTCGGCCGACCGAGGACCCGCCTGACGGCAGGAGAACCCATCTGTTATGACTGCAGCTGTATTAGCACTCGAACATCTACATTTATGGTAGGTACGAAACTGTACTTTCTAACACCTGCGCTGTCAGTGTTGTTTGTTCCTGCATTAGGAGCTTTACTCACAGAACATGATGGCAAATGCCCTTAAATTTCTGTCCAAAACAAGAGTCCACTCAAGACAAACTG
Source organism: Protopterus annectens (assembly GCF_019279795.1). Classification (NCBI taxonomy): domain Eukaryota; kingdom Metazoa; phylum Chordata; order Ceratodontiformes; family Protopteridae; genus Protopterus; species Protopterus annectens. The sequence goes on from NC_056738.1 coordinate 69,658,370, forward strand.
TCATTACTAGAATAAGTAGATTACATTCATGTACTGATTCGTGCAGTATTGCATTCATCCTAGAAAACCTTGGCTGCTTAATCTGTTAACCACAGCAACATGTAAAATTATACCCACTGCTTTCCCATCTGACCTGTCCCATCCCTACTATATATCTAATATCCACTTCTGTTACTTGCTGTAGTATTGCAGATCTGTGTATTTTACAATTTCTCCTCTCTTCATTGCTAAAATTTCCCCCCACACTTGCATATATTATGTCCATTCTTTTGGATGAACCACATTTATCTCACCTGTAACACCTGTATTATGCATTGTGTACTCCTGATCCAACTTCTTTTTAAACCTTCTTGCAAGCGTGTATATTTTTTACGTCTGTTATGGCACCATACTGTATAGTTTGTTACAACTTTAATGTTAGCTTACTGTTACTGTGCAAGTAACTTAGGCTGAGCCTGCAAATAGTGCTGAGCCCTTATAAACAAAAAAGCTTGCTTATTCAAAAAATAAAAACAACCCCCAATAAAGTCCTTCAAATTTCTAACCCTCCCAAAAGTAGAGACTACCAATGAAGTACGTACCTCCACCTAAGCTGCAGATGCACCATGACACGCATTTTTCCAGATCAGTCAGATTTGTATTCCTCCTTGATCAGTTATACTGGCAAATAGTAGTTTCCAGTAATTCTATTTTTATATGGGTTACTAGTTCCCACCTTAACCTCTGCCAGGCTAGTCCTAAATAAAGAGGGCACTCAAATGGAATTTAAAGTCGGATCTTGTAGTGGTGTGTAACATGAACTTTTAAGTTACTCTATTTTTCATAGGTATAAGTTTATTGGAATAATGCCCACTCTTTGGACATGACTACATACTAAAATAAAATTAGTCTGTATTCACTTTGCCTATAAATTCCTATGCAGTCTTTAATACCCTTCTTTGTTACCTTCTGTAAAAACCTAAATGGCAGATAGAAGCTCGTATTCTAAAAATAAGAACGTGCTGGAAATTGCATATGTTTTTTAACACCTTTATTAAATTATCACTTAAGACACAGGCAAACATACATTTACAGAAAAGAAAACAAATCATATTAACGTTTTTTCCAATTACATAAGTTATACATCCGATATCTTTTCTTTGCAACTGTCATCCATCCAACATTGCATAAATTGCTAAATTCCTGCCTTCCTTTAAACCTCACTCCTCTTCCTCCTGAGCATTACTCTGCATGTATTGTTCCCGCAATTTCCATTTACTTATGTGTAATTTGCCCCCTCTCGTTTTTAAAGATCCCTCTTTCAGTTCTTTTATATCTTTTATAGTGTTTGATACTTTCAATACATCTGGTTAAGACTTGCATTTCCATTTTCTAGTAATTGGGTTTTTTTTTTTTTTTTTTTTGGCAGCCAACAGAATTAAACTTAACATATTACTGGGTCTAGGCAGTTCAGATCCCGTGCATCAGCTCAAAAGAATCATTTCCTTAGTTACAGCCATTTGCTCACCAAATATTTCTGACCAAGTACTCTAGGGATTTAAATAAAAAAATCTCACAGAACAATATGAGGTGCAGACACAAAGTGCTAAAGAAAAAGTAGGGGAGTGTCTGGATAATATGCATGAGTTTAGAAAGATTGCTGTTGAGCAACTATTGTTTGTTAACTCTGGAGCACAAAACTTTAGCACAGTAACTTAGGCAACAGAAAGTAGAAAAGATTGTTGCAAAACTTAAGGAGCATATAACAAGAAAAATAACCATAGATCCTATAGAGGTAGTAGACATATTTTGGACATTTTATGAAAATTTGTGTAACGTAGTGAAGTGGGGAAATGAAGAAAGAACACTAATCAAATAAAAGTATTTATGGAAGACAAATATACCAAGGTTAGAGGTAGATGAAGCTCAATGACAAGCAGTTAAAGGAGGAGATGAGATAAAAATAATGATGTGTAATCAATCTGCCGGAATGTCTCCAGGAATAAATGGTATTCCAGTAGGAGATTGGAAGCTAGGAGGGATATAAGTGATAAAGATCTAGAAGGTTTTATTTAACAGTATTTTAAAATGAGGGGAGATACCAACATCCTGGAAAAAGGCTCTGGTGGCTGTAATACCTAAAGACTGTGAAAGACCCATCTGATCCAGATTCATAAAGGCCATTTCAATTTTAAACCATGATTGTAAAGTATTTGTATCTGTAATGGCTAAACTAACGGTGAAGGTGATGCCAAAATTGATAGATATGGACCAATGTGTTTTTTGGAGGGGAGACAAATGTATGGTAACATTAACGGAATAATGATGATCCAGAGTGAAGTAGAATGTAAGAAAATACCAATGTTATAGGTGGTGGGTCTTGGTGCAGAGAAAGCATTCAACAGAGTAAGCTACGAGTAGGACAATGGAAGACTTTGAATTTCCGGATACAATAATAAGGTTAATTAGAAGGCTATATGAGGGATCGGAGGCAAAAATCAAAGTGGGACAGTTCCTGTCTCATAAGTGGTGTCTGAACAGAGGAAGCAGACCTAGATGGCCTCTTTCCCTTTATTTGCATTATATTTAGAACCACTGGCAAAGGAAATAAGGAGCTCAGAAATTCCAAGATATCATTGGTATTGTGTTCAAGAAAAGCTGGCTTTATCTGCAGATATTATTTTTTACCTGCTGGAGCTAGAAGAGGACATTTCAGTGATGTGGAACATTTTTGAGACCGCTCCTTTTTTTCCAGGATACAAAAATTAATGAAGATAAAACAAAGACTATAGCTACAAACTATGTACCTTCACATGAATTGGTTCAGCAATACCCATATTCATGGGGGTATAATAAAATGAAGTACTTATGAGTATGGGTTAAAAAGGATTCAGTTATGGCAGCTAAGGAATGTGGGAAGAGACTAAACAAAAGAAGATACAAAAACTAAGAAACTGAATGCTGTTACCTATGGATGTGGATAGTAAGATACAAGCAGTAAAAATATTGTTAGTCTGTTTAATTTTATACACAGGTCAGGTATATTTTTAGCAACCAGAGGAAAAGTTATGGATGGTAATTAATAAAGAGCTGAAGGATTTTATTTGGGAGGGTAAGAGTCAAGTACAGTAAGTTGATCCTACCAACAGAACCTGGTTGTTTAAGATTACCTAATTTGAAGGGATATTTTAGAGCCGCACAGTTAAGGTTCTTATACATAACACAAGCAGAAAGCTAAAATTCAAAGTGGAAAAGGATGATGATGGGGGGTAATTCAAGAAATACTGATAGAATTGGATTTTGGCCGTAGCTCTTTAAGGAGAATAACAGTCATACAGAATATTATATTCTTAAAGTAGCAGAAAGTAAACCAAGAACTAAGCCAACACAGAAATGGAGAAAGGAAACTCTGCCGAGAGGGATGACTGCAATTAGGGTTAAAGAGAAAAGTTAAGAGGGGGCTGGCATTTACTGGAGGATGTGGGCAAAAGAACCAAGGTATTGGGAACAAATAATTAATTGCCTTCTCTATCAGGGATTGATATCAGAGTATAGACCTATATTCAGTAATTTCTGTGTTACTGGTCTTCTTACTGTTCATCTCGATCTCTGTGCCACACTCTGGAGTTGTCCTCCTGATTCGTTTAGTCAACTCCTGTGCTTTTTTTTCTGTCTCTTACACATTTTACTTTGGAGCATTGGAAAAGGTTTTACTGGCAAAGTTTCCTTAAGAGCTTTATTATCAGAATGAGAAGCAGTCTCTTCTTTTGTTTGCTTGCTCACTTTTTGTCAGATAGACTTTTTATTTCCTCCTTAGCCTCTTCTGCATCAAAATATCTTTGCGCCTTCAGGGAAAAAATTCTGAAGTTAGCCCGTTACAGCAGTTTGAATATCACACCTGCCTCTTGACATTCCCTGATTGCTGGGATAAATGTGCTTCTCTTCTGCTTGGTATACAGTGAATAATTTTCCACAAACATTCTGCCATCTCCATTTTTTTATATTTTTCACTTTTGTCTTAGTTTTGTCAAAATCAACTCTTTCTGCTGGTATGATTGCATCTATAATTAATACAGGTCTTGGCTGCTTTCTCATTGCCAGGTTTGGATTATACACTTGATGTGCCATTTCAGTTAACAAATCCTGCCTTTGAATACCAGTCCAGTTGCTTATTTGCACTTTCATAACATCAAAACAGTCTGCTCCTTCCAGTTTCTCTGATACAGCAGAATATCTCCGGTTTTCTCAGTGTGCTGTATCATGTCATGAAACAGCTCTTCTTGAGAACTCTTAATACTTAGCCAGCATTTTCTGTGATTTTTGCAGTTTTATCTGTTCATCTGAATAACTAGTTAAGGCCGTTTCTATTTTTTCGTAGCCTTTTGTTATTTGAGCTGATATACTCCTCCAGGGATTCATTTATTTTAATTACCCTTGAGCACATTTGATTTATGTTTTCCTCTGTTACTGGAAGCAGTCTCTTTACCAACCCTGAAGCTTGAACTACATTTTGCTGAACAGCTAGCTACAGGATTCTATCCAGACAGTGTTCTCTTCACCTTTTCTGGCCGATTTAATTTCAGGTTTTCTAAATTTCTTCTTTGTTGGCTTTGAGGCAGTGTACTTACTAGCCAGTAACTGAATTTTGCACAAAAGGACAGTTTCACGG